>NW_010534959.1:16968-43714 GCF_000687285.1 Phaethon lepturus | reverse complement strand
CCGTTGCCCCGCTCCTGGAGCCCGAAGGACAAATTCAGTTACATCGGCCTCTCCCAGAACAACCTGCGGGTACACTACAAAGGTGAGGGCTGGCCCCGAGCCGCCGCGATCCCTCTCTGCCCCGGCGGAGCGCCGAGGCCCTCCCTGGGCCGGGGAGCAGCGACCCGACCCCTCCACCGGGCAGTGGGCAGTAACAGCAGTAACAATAACAGGAAATAACACACCGCTCCTCTCCCTCTTTCTTCTCCTCCCATGTTTTATGATCCCCTAAATGGCCCCCAGCGTGGAGAGAAGGGTCTTGTTTTTCCTTATTTCAGCTTTATTTTCTTTCCTTTCCCCCCGTTTCTGTCGCGTTGCTGGGGGGGGGGGCAAGGGGCCGCCCCCGCCGCCTTATGCTTCTGGAGTGGGTATTATGTAAACTCCGAGACTTACTCCGTGGATTCAGGTACCACCAGAAGGTTTGGGTCTGAGGCAGGAGAATAAAGGAGAATCGGCATGACGTGTCCTGTTTATGGTAATAAGCGAGAGAAGAAGTGGCTTTTTTTTTTTTTCTCTCGAGAAGAGCAAGGGTTAAATGGAGTTAAAAGCAGCAAGCGTTGAGCTATTAAACACGGAAATGACGGGAGGGGAAAGCACAGAAAAACACGGTTTATTTTTAAACTGTGAAAAATGGAATTGAAGTCACTGGTAACAGTCTTGCCTAACTGTTTTACAGACTACAGAATGATTTGAGGGAAGGAATGATGATAGGACTTATATTAATAATGGTGACTATAACTTTCTGGCTAAACGTTTCATAGTTACTGATTTTTAAAGGAAAGGTAAAAATCAGAGTATGTGTTTGTATAAATCAGCAAGAGGCAATAGAAGAAAAACTTGTGTTGGTTGTTACGAAATGTCATAAAACCTGGAAATGTAGATGTACAGTCTGACCTGAAAAAACACAGACGCATCTGGTGTTCTAGGCCCAAGTCCTAAAGTAGAAGTGTTGTGGATTCAAAACCACTTCTGAGTTGGCTGTGAAGAACTGGATCTTTTGTCAGTCTGTAGTCAAATGAACGTAATGGGAGGGGAAAAAACAACCTTGCAATTACCCTTTCTCAGAGTTTACAGCAGAGAAATTCAAGTGAAATCTTGATAAACATGTTACTGTTTAATCGGAGGAGAAAAACGGCAACACAAACACATGGCAGGATTTGGCTGCCATGAAAGGATTAAATGTACTCTGAGACTTTTTTAATAGAGAGGCTTTATTATTACATACAAAATACTCTGTTAAAAATGCAAAGTTTAATGCACCATACAAAGATAATGGACGTTGATGTACAGAGCAGGTTTCTGGGAGGCACCAAGTGATTTAAGGACATGTTATTTAATACTTGACTCTGAATTTCCTGGCTTTTGTTCAGTGTTTTATGACCCTGTATTTTTAGAAGCATTTTGTATTTTCTGGTGCTTAGTGGCAGTGGGTTAGTTTTGTGGTTTTTTTTCTTACAAGGTAATCATGGGGTTTATGGTCATCAAGTCCTTCTGCTGGTTTGTTTTGCTTTGACTGCTTTGACCAACTCTTTTTGCTCATGAACTAGAATTTAGAGATGGAACCTCTCTGGTCTGTTAGTGTAATTGTAGAAGTATATTTTCAAGCTTTCTTTCTGCTATCCCTGTTTTTCCTCACTACTTCTCTCCTTTGCCTTAGTGTTAAAAAAAGAAATACATTACCTCAAAGAAAATACAAGAGGCTCAGCATGTTTCTGAAGTAAGAAATAGGTAACATAAGAAATACTGTAGATGCTTTATCAGAAGTCATAAAGCACAATAAAGCACAGTTAGTAGATTATAATAATAAAATACCTTTACTCTAGCTCTTAAAAAATAGTAAATGATGAAGGTCGAAGAGTTCCAAGATTAGCCCAGAGGACTATGGAAAGGAGGAGTGCCAGTATAACGTGTATACCCTTTTCTTTCTCCTAACTACAAATGGGAGTGAATGGTCTCTTAAGTGGCCCATCTTTTCTTCCTGGTAATTTAATGAAAGTGGCTGTTAGGGCAGCCCCATGTATATGTTACCTGGAACCTGGAGTTGCTAACTGGGCTAAGCAATGAATGGTATCAGGGCATTCCTACCTGAGAACTGGGGGGGGAAAAAATCCCACTAAAACATCTGCCTTTTCTCCCTCCTGCTAAGAATACAATAAAAGGGAAGAAAATGAGGAGGTTCAGTGCGGGGGTTAAGGGAAAATAGCAAGTAAGAATGTGCTTAGCACTGTGAAATGTTGTTTCTACAAATCAGTTGCAAACATAGGCTTTAAGCATTCAAAGTATCTTTTGGAATATTGGGACTTCCAGTGCTTCTAAAGTTAGCTAAGTAGTCATGGAAGAACGGTAGACATTTTTGTTGAAAGGCAATTTGAATCACACATTGAGCATGGATAAAGCTCTGTTGTATTCTTGACCAAAATAATCAGGGAAGAGAGAGAAGAGAGACCTGTCCAAAGCAGCCAGTAATCAAAAGCAATTATTACTATTTTCTATTACTGTAGTACAGTTACCTTGTACATTTAAGCTTTCTCTGCTGCCTCTATAGATTTCTGGCTATAGAACTGTTCTTCTGGAGTGATTTCCTCCTGTCTGTGACTGACAGGAGGCAGAAAGTGGTAACGTCGGTGTTTTCCTTCCGCCCTGGATGTGTTGGGGATATTTGCCTCTGAAAAAAAATGGGGGGGGGGAAGGAATAATCAGAGCAAAAGCTTTCAAAGTCATTTTTTCATACAACTAGCTTCATAATTTTATTTTCCTGATGTATTGTGAGCAGTGATATTTTTGTTTCATTGGCTTCTGAGAGGAATGATGGCTGTCTCTGTAATTTTGAAGATTCCTTTCATTTTCTTGCATACCAGTGGACAACTTGTATGGAAACATGAGCTGCAGTAGATGTCTCTTTCTAGCCATTGCAGCTGTGATGCTTTGTGTACTGCATTTGTGGACCTGAAGCTTTTTGCAGGCATCCTAGAGAGTGCTTAAAAATCAAAACTGCCATAAAACCAGTCACTGATCAAACGGTGGAGATTTAAAGAAAGGAGTACAGTCTAGCATCAGGGTAATAGCTCTTTAAATTTTCTTGGAGGTCAACAAAACCCAAGGGTCAATCCTCTTGTGTTACCTCTCAGAATCATAGTGTTACTTAAAAAACAAAAGGAAAACATACATGGGGAGGTGGTTGAAAGGAAGATGCATCAACTGCTGTGTTGTTTACCAGAACAGCCTAATCTCTTTCGGCAGTGAGCTATTCTGTTATACTTCTCCAAATTCTGGCTCTTGGTTTGGAAGCTTTGTCAAAATCTGGATATGAAATACATATATACGAGCATCAGTGATACTGTAATATATTAAAAGACTATACCGAAGGGTAAGTTTGTTTTTTAGGTGGACAGATGTACATTTCTGTGTTGCTGCCAGGTAGCTGTGCAAGCTGATAGAAAACTAACACTGTCCTAGTGACCGTTGTCTGTGGTATAACGATAGGAGACATGGAAAAGAGTATCAGAAAAAAATTATGTCATTTCACTAGACTGTAATATTAACAGCTCTGAGCTGTAAGTGGTAAAGAAAGCATAAGGGTTTGGACAAATGTATGCTACGTGTAAAGCAGTTACCACAGAAAATAATGTAGCTATCAGGGTAAGACATCTTTAAAAATATTCCTATATATTTCTAAGATGTTCAGAATTAACACATGAATCCTGTTGAAAAACAGGGATTTCGTAAATGCTGTATGCAATATAAACATTCCACTAGACAGACAAGTTCAGTTTCCAGCAGATAATAATCTATGCTATGTAGTATAAGGAGATAAAAATACAACACAGATTGTAACCGTGAAAGAAACTCTATACATAATTAGGTAAACAAACTAAATCATTAGTGCTAAAATAATGGAAAGTCCTGTAGTAACTTCACTTAAGTTAGTCTTGTGACAATTGTCCAAAAAAAGCTGAGCAAAGTTACGCAATTTTGAGTAAGCTGCCATTGCGTGAACTTTTACTAATGTATTGCAGGCCAGGACGTTTATTTACAATGCAGTTGCCTTTGAACTGTCTCTAGAGCCAAACTAAAAAAAAAAAAAAAAAGTATATTTTATTTTTCAGTGCAAACTATGCATCCCAATTTCTATAACAAACAGAAGAGGATTCTATAGCAACAGTTCTGTGTTGTCATTCAGTGATACAAGGATGGTGTCAGCTTTTCTGGCAGAAAATACTTGAAGTACATTCAGTACCAGACAGTATGCCTGTTTTGGACACCTTTGTAGCTCTGAGATGTCTTGCTTTTTTAAACTGGGGAAAAAGTTGAGGTAAAATTGGTAATTTGCACACGTCTTTTTTTCTTGTCTCAGTGAAACTTTCCTAATGAATTCAGCAGAAGATTATGCCTTGATTATTTTATTTTTGTCACTGTGAGCAAGTCATTGAACCACCTGTTGGAAATAACACAAGTTCAGCTAATGCAAACTTTGTTTAAAACTTGCTTACTTTTGTCTGGGTAGACACTCCCGTAGACTTCTTTTTGACTATTTGATGCATATGCATTACACACTGAGATTTAGGTTCAAAGATTGTATTTTTGAAAGCTGAAATAGCTTCCTCAATACGGTTTTGCCTGAATTGGCTTTTTTCAAGTAGGTGGAATTTAAATTTAGATTAATTTCAATTTAATTTTGCTGAAGGATTGATGATACTACTTTCAGTAAAAATCACCAATGCAAATGACTGCTTAAAAATAAAATAAAACTTTATTCCTTAAGCATGGTCAACTCATTGTTGTTAAACACTTTTAATGAAAGCCCAGTCAAAAACAATTCTGGTAATTGAACTTACCTATGAGCTGATTTACAGTGTAAAGTTCAAGCTTTGTATACCTGTTTTCCCTTCTCTGCCCACATTCCATCTGTTTGTAGAATTCTCTTTTAAATGCTGAATATTATTAGTTTTTAGTGTTAAATAATACATAGTTAAAATGTTTAAAAGAATACTTTTAAAGTATGGCTTGCGACTATGAAGCAGGTCTGTTTTTGGGAACACAGGACAGTGTTCATATGATCTGCTTCAGGCGTTTGGAACCTCTGATTCAGAAGTTCGGATTTGGGTGTCAATGTTCATTTTTATTCACAAGCAAGGAAGTGGGGATTCAGGTTACCAAAGAATATGGTAGCGTATATAATGTCAAGCTAATGGGCCGCTTATCTTGATGTCCCATCAGTGACAGTGGACGTTAATGAGTGCCTATAGAAAAATAAAAAACATTTTGGACATACATAGTATATCTGTATTTTCTGCTGTTGGTTTCCAGCCATCTTAAGCTGAAGTACATCCTGAGCTGAAGGCAGTTTCTCAGCTAATTTCTGTTCTAGAGCTTGCCCGGTGTCCACTTAAACACTAGCATCTATAATACCTTTTGGTAAGAAATTTTGCAGTTCAACTACCTGCTCTGTAAAGAGCCTCTCTTGTTTTAAAGCTGACTGGTAACTAGTACCTCTTGACTCCTCATGTAATCTGATGTAGCTTGGTAGTACTGAAAGTCTCAACTAGCATGTTGAGACAATGTAGAGGTATTTGGAATATTTGAAAGTATTTAACTGCTTGATTAACTGTTTGTAACTACAAATAAAAGCAGCATACTCAAGTAGTAAAATGGCATTCATAGGAGATTATATTAAAAGGACAGCAGTTCTAAATTTAGGGTGTCTTCTGTTTTAATGGGATGAAAGTAGTTTCAGGCACTGACTTCCCCAAGCATGTTGCTTTACCACATGAAGTGTTTGGCAATACTGGTAAGGTATCCTGTTACTTCTGCCCCTGTGTCGACCTCTTATTTGCAGTGTGACAGCTGTGTATGGCTGTGGTGTGAACTGGATCAGGGAACTGATCTGCTGCTTAAAAAAATCTGGTAGGTTTCTTAAAGCCCGCTAGCTAATCAATCTGGTTCATGGTATGTCCTTGCAAATAGCTGCCTGGATTGGGAAGGCGGTGGGAGAAGGGGACTAGTTTCAGGAAGAGGTGCTCAGAATACCTTAAATTGGTATTGTTTCCAAACACTTAGATTGTGATTTCACAAAACAAAGTTTGCTGGGTAATAGATGTACATTTTCAATAATATTTGGCTAGTTCCTACTACTTTAGTCCTCTATGTGGAAGACTTACCCAAATAAGGAGACTGAGTCAGACTGAAACTACACAGATTGTTGAGTGCATAGAGTAACCAAGGGAACTTCTTTGCAGTCTATTTTAAAGTAAAAACCTAAGGACATTTAAAAAGAAAGTATCCTTCCTTTCCCCGATTCTCCCCTCTAACTAATGCATCATTTAATCACAGCTATCTGAATTTAAGGGGTTTCTCAGGAGTTTGATGTTCTGCCCATAAAGTTTTGGGTGCCTTTTAGCTGAAGGATTTCTGCACACTTAGGAATGATAATCTAATTTGTAGTAGCTAAATAGTGAACTACCAGCCCTTGAAAACCAAGCAAACTTCTGGCAGCTCTAAGGTTATGGCTTTGGTTATTACCTCGGTTGACACGGCCTGAGGAAATAAAAGTGGTGAACAATAAAACATGCATGCCATCTTGTGTATAGAGGAGTAAATTACTGTTTTTTCCTCACGTGAGACTTCTGAAAACAACATGCAGAAGGTAGGTAATAAGCTTAATATTGTCAAACCTGTGAGGTAATCAAAAGATCTTTATATAAAATGTTAGTAATGACATACTGAAGTGAGCAATGCATTTGCACCCAGAAAAGTAAGAGGTTGGCTAGTTGCCTTAAGGCAACACACAGAAGTGAACTAATTGTGTCAGAAAAACTGTGTAGGTTAAAACTAATCTCGATGAGTGAAGAATTCGTGCTGTGCTGGTAAAGGTTTGGGTGCAAATGAGGCCATGGTGAAATGGAGAGTTCTCCTTGGCTGAGAATATGCCATTTGGTAAGAGATGGTTGGTGCTAACTCTACAGGCAGATGAACGTTTGCTGTTTTACCAACATTTACACTAGAGGGCTCTGTGGTTAGAGGTTCAGTAGTGTAGGTCAGCTGGGCCTGATCTTTCTGGCTGGCTAGGCTGTCATTTTCCTGCAGTACGTTCCTTGCTGTATATGACCCGACTTGCTGCACATGAGACATGATTAATCTGAGCCTGAGCAATAATTCCAGTCTTAATGCCACTGGAAGGAGTGTTTTGATTTTTTTGGTGGTTTTTTCTTTTTTTGGCATATTAGGTCTCCTTGTCTGGACTGGAGATGACAGCTGGAGTGCTGCAGCCCAAATGATTCGTACCGCACACTCAAAACAGTCATCTCTCTTCATCATGCCTCAGATCCACATGGAGAGTGGGCATGGGATCTATGTGAATTATTCTTATGGCAATGACAATCTGTTCCTGGTTGTCATGTTATCAAAATGCCTTTTGCCAATACACCTTGCTCTCTTCCTGTGACTGCATATGTGACTTTCACACAATAATTGAGGGATTTTGGTGTGCCTGGGAGAGACTGAGCTTTCTTGAACACATTGCTGCTAAACAAGTTATCTGGCCAAAAGCCTGCTTCCAAGTTGCCTTTGGAACAAAGGGCTGTGAAGAGGGTGACAGATTCTGAAGAGTTAGTCTTAGTGGACTGCAAGTGGCTCTAGGATTTAGGTTGAAAATCCCTAGAGTGGACAAGAGCTGGCACTGGGCATTCTTCTTGTGGCAGAGCTAATACATAGTGAGCGTTATAAAAAGGAGTAAGAGCTTTATTAGCTCAGTTGCAGGCTGTAACACTTAAAGCTGTTCTGAAATAATTCATTTCCATGTTCTGAATGTTATGTCGTACGTTCTATATAATGAATGATGTTTATTCTGAAGGACATTAGAATTAAAGTAATTTAAATAACTTCAAGATTCAGAAGCACTAAGCATTAAACTGTTGTATCATGTTTCAGTCTATGAAAATGAGTAAGCCCTTTGCATTTGAGAAATCATACAGTTCTTCAAACCCAGGTGGGCTTTTGTCAATTATGTTACTTACTGCAGTGAAACTTTTTTCTAGTTTCCCTTCAAATAATTGTAGAACCTTTTAGAGTAGTATATGCAGAACTTGTCATAGCATGCTTAGTTGCAATGCAGGTGCCTACAATAAAAACTTAATGTTGGAAGAAAATATTCTAGCATAACAATGAGACTGATTAGAATATTGTATATTGTTTGCTTATTACATAAACCTTCTGTTTTGAGTAGTTGGTATGTATACCTTTGAGTAATCTTCTGCAATTATCTAAAATATATTTTTGTTGTGTTTTGAATGCAATTGTTTTTCAGGTCATGGAAAGACTCCAAAAGATGCTGCTTCTGTTCGAGCTACACATCCTATACCTGCAGCCTGTGGCATATACTATTTCGAAGTTAAAATTGTCAGTAAGGGAAGAGATGGGTAAGCACTGAGTGCATTATTAATTAATTAATACTTGAAATACTGTCTCACATCATCTTTCAGTCAACAGATGTCTTCAGTATCAACTTACTTTCATATTTTACCACCTTTTATGTAGCTTAATTCCTGATTAATGAGAAATTGCACTCTGATATTTGTTTGTTTCAAGGGATTTGTTTGTGGTATTTATTGCCCACAAATCAGTGTACACAGTAAATACCATAACAGCATCTTCTCATTTTCACTTGATAGAGAAGTTAGGGTTTGGACCATAGTTTGACCTTGCTTTTATCTTTAAAGGTGGTGTTTTTTGACTATATGGCTTTACTAACTTTCACGTAATTTTTGGGAAGTTTTTAGCATGTCCAGCAGCCCAGCTTAGCTCCTCAGTGCAGTCTTTTCATGGATGTTGTATCAATTTTAAAATGGAAAGTTATTCTTAAGGCTACTTGTTGGTGTACAGTAATAAGAATGTTCTGAACAGGTGCCTGGGAATTTGTCACCCTATGGAAAGAACAAGAGTTGCTGAGTGAGTGCAGCTACTGCTTCCCAGAATCCATCTGAATTATAAATTTGTTGAAGTACAGGTGATACCATGATTTTAAGTCCACTGAGGCAGATAAAATCTCACCTGGGAGGGTCCTGAAGTGCTAATGAAGTCTTTGCTAGACCACTGTAATTCCTTTTCATCTTTCACTGCTTTTGGTAGAGGGTGTGTGTTAATCCTGAGACATTAAGTTGCCTATGTAGGACTACATAAGCAATACTACTTTCTAGTATGCTGTAGTATATACTGTGGTTCTAAAGCAAGATTCTAGTCAGGATTGAATGTCCTTGTCCCTAGGTACTGTACAAGCATGTTGCAGATGCTGTTGTCCTGTTGTGAAAATAAATCTTGAGAGAAAAGAACTATGTTGTAACTCTTTGGATGAAATTCAGCACCTTTGTCTTTTCTTTGTCTGTCTTGCTGCTGTTACTTTCTTTAATTTTCCCAGTGTTTTGTAAGCCTTCTGTAAGTCAGGAACAATATTCAAACTTTTTTGTTTTGTTTATAGTATTTTATAGAGATATTTTGAAAGAATAACCTCTCAGTACTGCTGCTGCCCCCTTGTAGGGGCATTTATGAGTTTGTTATCGGTTCTGTTCCCAAAAGTTATCTCTTGGGAGATTTCTTTGCTGTGAAAAACTTATGTCTGTAGTTGCTTTTGTCACACTATGAAGACCTAATTATTTTTAAATTGAGATGATAGAAATTAGTGTTTCAAGTAATGTTTTGCTATCAATTTTAGGAACCCCTTTTGTGTGGTTTTTTTATTCCTTAAACTTTTTCTTTTAATTGGCCTGCTGCTGTCAGTTAAGGAGAGGTTCTTACTGTAATTTGCTAGTGATGCACATGTCTCTTCCTGAAATGTATTTTTGCCTGCTTAGTTTGGAGGCTAGTTTTTTTTGAAGTAGTGGATTTCATAAAGTGTCTGTGTGGTGATGTCACTTTACGTAGCTCCTCTACTCTACCTTAGACCTCTTTGCCTTGCTCTTTAGTAGTTTCTAATTCTATAGGCCACTCAGGGCAATCCTGCAAAAGTAGAAAACACCTTTGAGTAAAGTGTTTCAAGGTTTTGTTGTTTAAATGGTTATTTGTGAGGTGTACGGAGTTAAGACTTGTGAAGTTGCCTGCTGAGAGTTCTTGAAAAAAGGAGGGGTACTTTTTTCAGTTAATGGTAATACATACTGTGTCGTCCTTGCTTCAGCCTTGTGACCTTTTTAAAGTGTCACTTTATGAAACATTAGCTGCATAATGAGCAGAGATGTTAATTTTTTCATTGTGTAGGATAGTGTGGATGCCGGGGAATACTGTGCACAGAGCCAAAACCAAATCTAGCATAGCTGATGAAGAGTGGGAGTTGACATGTGGAGCCTCACTGTATGTAGTGTGGGTATTTCTAGACCCTATTTGCAGGTCCAAGAGGTCTTTGACTAGATGCAGTGTGAATTTCTTATGGTTCAATGTTAGGCTGCATTCAAACTAATAAATTCTTCTGTAATAAGTAAACTGGGGAATTCTATGCAGAAATATAGGTCTATAGAAACCAGTTTCTGTCTAACAGGGTTTATTAGTTCTTTCTCACTGCCTGTTGTGTTTCATCTGGCTTGCTCCAGGTACACTTTTTCTTCTTTACTTGGTGTCTGGTAACGGGAACAGAGTTCAGGAAGACTGTATCTGTGGAGGACCAGCATGTAACTAATAGGGTTAATTAGTTAAAATGCCTTACTGTTGCAGGAACATCTGTTATTCTCAAGTCCTGAACCTAGCTGTGGAAGCACTACAGCTATATTTTATGGTACTCTTTAAAATAAACCTTAGACTACCTGAGGCAACTTGGATATCTGTCTGCAAGCTGAAGCACAGCTTTCAACTTTCATAAATGAAAATGTATAATTTAATGGTGTTTGTTTGGAGTTCCCTTTGGTAGTCGCTTTTACTAATATTTATTTTTTTATAAACTCAGCTTAAAGTATTTAATCCATGTACTACGTTATATGGGCAAGTCTAACAGCATTCTTGCTTGTGTGCTCTACTTAGCATGACTTGCCTCAAATCATCAAAAACCTTTACTAAAAAGCTGGTCTAGGAGATTTATTCTTTGTGCTACTGTAGCACTTGATGTCACTGCTCCTGGAATATGATCTTGTGTTTCTCAAAGTTGCTGGGCAATCACAAAGATTATTCTCCTCCTCTGAAGGAGCACAGCTCTTCTTTGTATAGGGCATGGATAAGGCATGCTTCCAGTATGGCTTGCCATAGTTGTCTGTGTGCAAGAACAGCATTGGTTTTGTCACGCTAATGACCTAGATCATTAAATTCTTTACATATTTGGGGGTAACAATCTTGAGTAGGAATGGGAGGGTGCATAGTACATCAACTTTGCAGATGTTCATGGTGATCAACTTACAGGCATTATGGACACACTGAAGAAAGCATGAAAGTAGGCATATGAGGAAATAAGAAATGGGTATGGAGGTTGGTGTTGCAGAGCAGATGAAGAGTGAAGTTGCTTTTTGATACCTCAGTCTGGAGTGATAGGGCCACGCAGCAACTGATGGTAACAGATGAGAAAAAGGAAAGTGAGAATTAAGGTTAATAAAAGTAATAGGGTTGAAATATCATTTAAACAAAAACTGTTTTGGCATTTGTACAGTGTTTGGCATGAAAAGTCCTAAGATCTTTTATGTGCTGCTACAGTACAGATATGTGAAATAATTATCTTAAATATTTTTAAATTCTTGTTAAAAGTGCTAACCGGCTGTCATGTTGCTATGTAAATATTTTCTGTTGTTCTTATTTCTTCAGTTTTCTTCCTTAATTTCATGTCTCTCTCTGCAATCTGAGGACCTCTATTTATTTACATTCTTCTTTTACACTCTTTTGCTTTGTTTTGTTTGGCTTTATGTGGAACATTGTGGGCAGTGATGTGAGTGATTGGAGATGATAATGGTAGATGAGTAATGCGTGTAAGTACAGGGAACAGTACGAAGGTGATGATTAGAAAGCACGGTAGGAAGGAGAGTATTAACTTCAATAAATTATATCTATTGAAATCTCCAGTTAATTTAAAAATAAATACATATACATGTCAGTTAATGCAAAGTATTGCAGCAAGTACTGTCAAAAATTCTGACGTAGTTGAGGAAGCTAAACATAGTTCTAGCTTTAAATTAAACCTTTGTAAACTCTTAACAGAGACCTCATTTGTAATTGATCTATCAGAGAATCAGAAATAATGTATGTTATTTTTGATCTGTAACTTTTTAATACAGTACTCAAGGGAGTGAGATAGGCATGGTGTTGCCTTTTGCATACAACTCTATTTTTAGTTTCATCTATACTTCTGGAATATGGGCTTAATTAAAGCAAACTACATTGACAGTCTAGGAATGGAAATGAACAAGGGTGCGCTTCAAATGTTCTTGTGATTTGAAGATGTAAACCCTAATTAGTCTCTAAATCTATTATAATACTATAGTGTCTTCTCACTTTCCAAAAATTACTACCATGATGGCCATTTTCTTAGCTAGGTAAGTATATGCAAATGAGACTTTTTCTAGTCTCTCTAATCTTGATTTCAGTTTTCTTATGCTGCTTTTTACTGAGTTCAGTTGTGCTAGTCTTTTACATACCTAGGTCCTCTGGCTTTTTGTAAAGCACTAATGCATCTGCCTTAGAGACCCACAGTCTATTTTATTTCAGATACCAGTTAACGTTTCCCTCTTACACAATTAAAGATACTTGCATGATACTGTTATAGCTTATGTAAACTACAAGTCTGATAGTTTTGTGCTGTTGCTGTGGTCATCCTTCTTTAATGGTGAAGAGTCGTTGATAATCTCTCTCAGGTGAGAGTCTGTGACCTTTGCTGTAACCTTAGGTTGTGCTCTTTGACGTTTCATAATGGGCATGAGCATACTCCAGTTCCACTTTCCAAGGGACTGTCTCAAGGGTATCCACTGGCTACCTGGCTTTCAGAAGCAAACTATCTTCCATTATTTTACGTTATAAACAGTTTATGTGTGTATGATTTATTGAGTGATCATCCATTTCTACATAAATTTCAGTCTTAGGCTTGTTGGTTCTTATAATGAATCTCTTCATTTCCAGTCACAGCAATGGTTTTTGAATGTTTGCAATTCTTACTCTAAACCATAGCTTTAAACTTTGTGGTGATTTGGCCATGAGAAAAAGCAGTCTCTGAACACTCACTGAGTTCGCTTACCTTGTCCCAGTTTGTGACTCTTTGTGTCAGCTTCACGGTAAACCCCATTGCGTTACTCATTCTCCAAAAGTTGACCTCAAGAGTGAGTTAGTTTTTAGCAAGGTTTGTTCCCCAGTATGGATGTTTGTATGGCTTCATGAGTAGCTGTGGCAGCAGGAGAGGAGAACTTGGGGCAGAAAAGAGCATCTGGGCCCAGGGAATGCTACTTTTGGTAGCTTATGCCCACTCAATTTTAGTTTAAATACAGCTTTTTGGGTTTTTTTTTATATCTTTCACCAGGAGAGGCTTTTTGTCTGATACTTCCCTGGGGAAAATAAACTTTTGGGGAAAATGCCTTTGTCCTTGGTGTCTTGAATTTCTGTCCATTCTTTATATTATTAATTGGTTTGTAAATACAATTACTAGCAATGGGCAAATGATAGTAATGCTATTTACTTCTCAACTGTCTTTAGTGCTTTTAGAACAGCTGAGGAAGATGTATGCTTAAAATGCAATATCCTCTAAGCAGATGTGCTTTTTTAAAAAAAAAAAAAGAAAACAAGATTGGAGGTGGTAAGCCATCTAGAAGAAAAAATGAAAACTAAGTTTAGAAAGGCTTTAGGCTTTCAGCAGATAGCACTTAGCTTACACTTCTGTGAGCATGGTTGTTTAGTCTGTGGTGTGGTTGTACTGATGCAGATCTTTATGGGCATGCTTTATATTGCATATGTAAGTTCTGCTAAATGTTCTGCACCAGAAGAAAATGTTACTACAGCAACTCACACAAGTAATCGTACACTTTTTGGTAAAGCAGTGTTAAAAAGGCTTTAGACACCTCTTGGATTATGGCTTTTTTTTTAACCCTGTCCATACAATCAGTCATCTGTTGTTTTGGCAGTATCTTGTAGTATGTGTTGTCTATGTGATGAAGTGGGTGAAGAAAAAAAAAAAAAAGGAAAAACTATCCAAAAGTACCATGAGAATTAAGTTTGAGTTTTCATGACACCCATGCCTATGGTTTAGCCTGAGCTGTTTTGGTCTATTTGAGTGATGTTTGTGAAATACAAATGCTTTGTTGTCTTCTAGGGCCATGTTTATGTAACTTTTTAAACAGAAACCATGCTTTTTTATTGCAGATTGTTTCTGTTGCAGTAAGTTGGCTTTTCCTTTAGCATCCAGTATACCTGTTTTCTTGTTCACAGCTAAAGTGTAAACCAATAAACAAAACCTAGAGTATCTTTGGTTGCTGTTTTGTTAGTGTTTGTTTTGTACCTTGTGCAGAAACCTTGTGCAGTCTTAAGACCTTTTTATAGTTTTGATATGTCCTTAGCAGTTACTTGTTACAGTAACAGGCATTTGTTACAACAAACTTCACTCAAGTCTCTATTTACATAGAAGTAATGTCTTACGGCATTATTAGCAGAGTACTTATGTGTAGAATAGAATCTGATGAAGTCTGAAGTACCTTTCTTGCATTGGCGTCTTCATTTGAATTGCAGCAGCTACAAGAAAAGATTGCATGATGAATCAGCAAGTGTATCTTTTCTTAAGCTGTAGCAGTAATTAATTTTTTACCTGAGTGTAGGAGATCAGACATTTGACAGAAATGAATGCAACTAAATGTGTAAGAGGATTATTTGAGGTTTGTGTTTAACTTGTCAGAAATATGTGGAACTGGAATAAGAGAGTTTTATTTCTTTGTTGATGTTTTCCAGAAATGAAGTTTTCTAATTTAAAAAGAAAGTCAAGAGAAGGTACTTAATTTCTTTGTCCATGCTTCTTGCAAAATTTTTTAAGTTATTTTTTTCTTATGAGGTTCTTCTGCATAAATACAATGTATGAATAATAATCTTACTGCAGCCCAGACTTACATTATATTACCATTTATGCAGCCATTCTTTTTGTGACAGCATGGTCCCCAGGAAGGCTTTACTGCTTAGGGAGAAGTGTCATAAGACAAAATTGTGCAAACTCAGAGAGAGGGATGTCAGTAAATCAGTAAATGAGAATCTTTCTAGGAACATTATAGTAATAACAAGCAGAAGGTTAAAGGAATACCACTTTCAAGCACTACGCAAGATGAGTGCCTGACTTTTTTTTTTGTTTTTTCTTCCCTTTGTAGAACTCGATTCATCTGAAACCTGGGTTTATCATATTCAAAATACTGTTTCCTTGGAAACACTCCATAAAATTAAACTTGTTTTCAATTTAAAATGAAAGACTCAAACTGTCTATGGCATATTTTGAAACATTTAAATAGAGAAAAATTTAACAGCTCATTTTGTATTGTGGTTGTGCAGACAATAAGAATCTTGGATTAGCATATTCCTACAAAATGTTAATGCAGAGTAACTATCTTAAAGATCAAATTTAGATACCTTTTTAGTGTACTGTATTTCTGACTGTATAGTGTCGTGTCAGTGAAGACAGTGTAGAAGACTATAGGAGAACATTATTCAAACTTTTTACCTCCTTGCAAGTCAGTTGCAAAAGCCCTTTAGAAGATCATTTAGTTTTAAAATTATTAAAGATGTTGCAGGTTTTACTACTTGTACCCTTTTCTAAGATATAAATTTGTAAAACAAACTGCACCTGTTGTAGTTGGCTATAGGGTACTTCTTTTTCAGAGCATTAATTCTACTTTTCTTAGTAGTCAATGCATTCAAAACATTAAGATACTTTCAGTTGCCTTATTTATGGCTGTAAACATCTGTTAGTGCTTGGACAGACATTCCTTACAGATATTATTGTAACTGAGGTTTTAACACCGCATGGTTGAAGTTGCTTTTGCTTTCTTTAAATGAATAGCACGTAGGTGATAAGATACCCAGTTGATGACATCACCAAAAGAGCTTGGATTTCAAAGCATGATGTAGCAGTTCCCCAGGTTATACTGTCTTTAATAGAATATGTAGGCATAGTGAAAATCAGAAGGTATTTGACTCTTTGCAGGTAGCAGGTTGCTAATGAAATTTTTGTAGTAGGGATGCTATTATGGGGTTTTTTTTCATTACTTAAAAATATGCTAAATTACTTGCCTTTACAAATACAGTATGGAATATTTGTGGATTTTTAATTTTTTTTGTTTAACCATAGAAGTGGTTATTTAGCACTTAAATTTATCTTAAACCACTAGTAAGCTTTCTGAGCTACCTGTAAATTGTATAGTTTTTTTGAGGTTCTGTATTCCTCTTCATGGAATGGGTGGGAAAGGTTATAATTAACCTGAATTCTGATTATTACCAACTTCCCTGTTGAAAGTTCTTCAATACACCTTTCATACAGTGGCTAAAAGATCTAATGAGCAGTTTCAAATACAAATCAGAGTTGTGTATCTTTTATATGAATTTCTGGGTTTTTTTCTTATGTTTTAGCAGTCTCCAGTTCTGTACCATCGCTTAGTGCTATTTTTTCCTTCTATTTGGTTCTGTTTTTTTTATTTCTCACACTTAGTCTATTCAGGGATCCAAGTAGAAACGAGGTGCCAGCAAAAATTTGAATTTAGCTCTTTGACTGGAAAGATGCTTGAGGAGAAAATAGTTATTGTGAGCTTCCTGCTTCTTACATGTTTCACTGCAGAGAAGCCTAGGCTTTTCAGTCTGTGTTAGTGAAAAAAAACAATAGGTATCATAGTGCCTAGGGACTTTTCTTTTGCTTTGTGGCAAAAAGTTGAATCTTTAGCAAATTTTAAACTCTGTAGTTTTGCAGTATTCCTAAAAATTTCTATATGACTTGCAGTTGTGAAATGTAAACTGGAGGATGTGCTGAGACACTAAAATGGTAATTTATGTCTTTTAATGAACTGGAACAAGAATAAATACAATTTGAAATGAAAAATCAAGACTATGTAAGATGCGCTTGCTTTCTTGGTCCTTAATACCAATTTGGCTGCACTTTAAATCACTTTTCAGCCATAGTCTCTTATTTCAATCTCTCATGGGTTGATTTAATGTATTCCATGAGTCGTTTTACATGTTGTTTTTAATTTTATGAGCTCCTGTAAGATGTGAGCACTTCAACGAGGTGATGAGGAGCAACTGGTGGGACCAAAATGCTCAGAGGGAGTGGCTTCTTAATAAAAGGGTTCCAAGCCACTTCCTTCTGTGTGCCTAGGGAAGTGATTCTCCCACTGCAGCAGCCAGGGATGGTTACAGGTGGGGAGCTGAGGTGGAGGCACCATCCGCAGGTACGGAGGGGAGTGATGAGGGAGGCAGCATCAGAACCACACCATTATTCACCCTCTCCGGTCTCTCAAACCATGCTGCGTCATCTCTGTTTTTGGAAGGTGCTACATGTTGGAGTGAGCGTGCTGCTTCCTGGTGTTGAGACCTCTGTTGCCCCAGGGCTGCTGTTATGGTGTAACATAGTCTAAGTAGAACTGTTCTTCCTGTCTGTGGCTATCTCCTACGCCAACCCGATGCGACAAGACAGCAGGAAATGCATTGTGAACTGACTGAGAACAGTCTGGGCCTGCACTGCACCCGTGTGCTAGTATGTCTGCTTCTTTTGCTGCCCTGCATTTTTATTGTGGACTAAGGGAGAAAAACTGAAATGCACAGCTCTGCTGCTGTTTTTCTCCTGATTCTGAGACATGTGATGTGTGAAGCGTAAGGAACTGAACAGGAGGACAATTTATGTAATTCCTGCCACTGAAGCGAGTCTTTTTGCAGACAGTGACTCTGGACCTAAATATGGGCTAAGCTTCTTTAAAAACCAAACAAGTCTTTTTAAGCCTATGAAGCTTAAAGGTACCAGGAGAAAAATATTACGTGTAGTGGTTTGGCATAAATAGAACTCCTGTTGATGAATTTTAGAGCATCTAAAGCCTATCTGTCATGGTATTGTTTTCCCCCTCAATTTACAGTGTACTGTACCTAGTTGAGCATGAGATTAGCTATCCATCGACTATAACAAATAATAAATTAGCTTAATTGGCAAGCCTTTAACTTCACTCACTTCCAAACCATAAATTGTAGACATTCCTTTTTTCTTTTGAAAGATGTCTGTAGTAAATGTGTTAATTATTAGAAATGTTTTAATCTATCTTTATCTGAGTTTCTATTAATACCGTGTCTCCTTGATGAAATGATGTTAATATTCCAAGTAGTTTTAAGTGAATCCCACGGAAAAATAGATACTGTTGAACATCCATCTTCTTACTGAGATGGTGTCACTGCCTAGTGCCTTCTAGTTGTTGCCAGCAGGTAAAGAATCCTTGTTCCCAGTTGTATTAAATACAGTAGGTCCGTGTTTACAATTGTTACTGAGTTAGAGGAGGCTCAGAAGATATGATATCTGAGGGAGGAAAAGACAGATGGTACCAAAACATTACCTAGATGATTATTTTCTATCTAGCTTTTTACATTTTTGTGTAATTCTAATCTCGTTTCTGTACGAATACTGAAATGAAACTTTGGGATGAAGGGGTTTTTAATAGACTCATGTTGAAAGGCTTTTTGCAGTCAGTGGAGTTCTTTAAGTTATCTAAAATTATTTTTAAAAGTAAATTTCCTTTCCTTAATAAATTATCCTTAACAGGAGACATTACAATAATGGGTTTTCAGTCTTTACATGAGAAGCCTTCATGCATCAAACTCCAGACTATGCTAATAACAATTCTGCCTTTATTGTTTAAGACAAAATCAAGGGGTTTCCACTTGTTGCTTTCATTTATAATTGTTTTGTTGATTCTGCTGCTGCAGTGGTGCCTCACTAATGTAATTAGCAAAGCAGCAAAGACTAATCCTTTTGTTTGTTGCCCTTTTCTTCAGCTCCGTGGTATCTCTAAATGTAGTATCTGCTTTATATGTTTCTGAGGTTCCATTTCATGTTGGTATGTTGAAGGGAGACAAAGATGGTTATCATATGTTAGAAATTATTGGGGAAGGGCTTTGTAAATATCAAACATAGAAGTGGTTAAGGTAACTGTTGGAAGTGATCAATAGAAAAAAACAAAGCCCAGTACACAGTTAAGCATACATGACTTCTGAGATTTCCTGCTCAGTTTCATTCTATATGAAATGTATTTAAAATAGCAGGTTAATCTGTACTTCCTAGTGGAATAGTTGCTTTAAATTTGCATTTTATGAGATGGGAATACAAAGGTCATGTTTGTTGTCTTAAACTATCTTCAAATTGGCATGGGTGGGGTTTTTATATCCAGTTTAACTATTTAATGATAAATTTATGTTAACTAATTTGAACTGGTGTCAAAATTATTTGCATGTTTTGATAAACTAGAAAATGTTACGTTTAGGTGATTTTTTTGGATGCTTGCCTTTAGTTGGGGAGGTTGGTGTGATTTTGGGGGGCGGGGTGAAAGCCAGCTTTTCATTCCTGCTGGTTTTCTTTTTGGTTTCCTCTCATCTTGGTCATGAAATGACTTTTGCTTATGAAACAGAAGTAAAACTGATTTTACTAACTTAAAATAGTGTGATTTTGGTGTTTGGGGGGGTGCATTAGTAATTTAAACTTTCTGGTATTTACTGTTAAATTATTTAACAATTGTACTGGACACTAACTTTATTAAAACTACCTATGTAAAGCTGATTTTAGGACTTTATTGACCTAGCCATAACTTGTTTAGACTGAAGATTGCTGGTCAGTACAGTAAAAATACTTTCCCACTTTAGATTGTGAACAGCTAAGTAACGTTGCTGGTAAATTTCTCAAGATAGCATTCTGCTCCACGGTCCAGGCCTTTAATGTTTCAATCTGATCTTTTTATAAGTGTTGTGCAAGGATGCATTTTGCTTCTGCAATAATGCACAGTTTTGTGTGTGTTTTGCAAAGTTACTCATTCCAGTTTGTCTGCAAAACATTATTATGTACGTTGAAGGTGATGAAGGTGTATAGCTTTAGCCCTGCCTTTGAACTAATACATGGCCTTTGACTTTCTTTGTTAATGCTTTAAATTTTATGGCTAATATCAATATTCTCCACTTATAACAGGATGCCTAAAAGAGAATGAAGTTGTCCTTACCTCCTGCAGGGACAGAATTTGTCTATATACCCCATATACCAGGAATTACTTTTCAATTCCCTTGCTGTTATGCTAGTATTAAATGGCCTCTCAGCATCTTAATTGATACATGATTAATCGGCACAGTGTTTCCTGGCAATATCCCACATCTATATGTGTTTTTCAAAGAGACAGATATATTTCTTTTGTTCTTTAATTTTTACAGTTACATGGGAATTGGACTTTCGGCACAGGGTGTGAACATGAACAGATTACCAGGTATGTTTCAGTATTTAGTACATTTGGCATGTTATGTTGGTTAATTGTGTTTTTAAAATACGCTTGGCCTTGATGGGAAGGTTCTGGTGCGCAACAGTGTAGCCTGACGTCTATGTGTTGAATCTGTTATCTGAATTATGTAAAGCTTGCAGCTAAAAAGTTAAATTTTTTTATTGTTTTACTCTACATTTGCTCCTGTACTACTTACCTCAGCTCTTAGTGTTACTTATAACATTATGCAGATACTTTTTAGTAAACAGATACATTTTTAAATTTAATCATGTTTCCTCATAAAAATGAAGCTATAGATTTCCTTGCTTTGTAAACTGAATTTCTAGCAATAAAGATGAGTACTATGACAAAAACTTTGTCAGTGAGCTCTCCTATTGTCAGTTTCCGTACTGTTACCTTTCCAGCTTTAATAGTAAAGATATGTAGCATAGTTTTAATTTTTGACTGTTCCATTGACCTGCATGGTCAGGGACACTGTCTTGTTAACAGTTGTCTGCAGTATATCTGTATAGTGTTGTGTGTGTACATGTTGGTTTTTTTAATTGATACATAAATGTTTTTTAAAAAAAAGACGATTTTTTGAAATGGTTATTATTAGCCACATATAAAATCATGTTGAATTGACCTTAGAGTATCTGTATTCAATTTCTTTTGCATTGTTACTTTCTCACCCAAATGTTCTGGTAGACATCCTTACGGTGACAGCAAGTCCCAGTTACGCTGTGAGCCCATCTAAGTGTGATGACTTATTAGTGGGTGGTGTTAAGTATATTTTGAGTATGTTTTAGAATGCATTGCAAATTATTATCAAAGATAGTAATAATCAATGTAACTGCAGTAATTTAGGGTATTTAATTTACTGAGAGATGCTTAATGTGGTGCCAGCTGAAGCTACCAATCATACAGATTAGGGGCCTAAGTATGGAGAATACTTTCGAATTAACCTGTTATGCAACAGCTTGACAAAAGAAGAATAAACCCACAACCTTTTACTCTTTAAAAATTGAGTTGTCAGTATAAATTCTTATAGTTGGAATGTTCATATATATATATATCTTTATGAAATTTGGCTATTTATGTTAAGTCATGCTTTATATTCTTTTGAATAGGCCTTTAATAGATCTGCTAGGAAAACTCTGTGGTGCCTCAGAGTTTACTCATTTTTAGGTGTTTTTGTTTAGTATTGGATTGCAGAGAGTGTGGACAGGTATTTTTAAATGAGCTCAGACTAAAATTGCTTGCTGTGAATTACACTGAGTAGTGTAAGAATATGAAGTTTCTTAACTGGTTCTGCAGCTTCTTCACCTGCAGAATTAGCACCATATTTTCATACCTAATGATTTGCCTGCTGGCTGTGACTTTCACCTATATTGGTTTGTTTTTCCCTTTTTTAATCTTTAGGGGCAGCAAAGCTAGTAACACTATAGTCTGGAGATTCTGCTGTTATGCAGAGTCTGCTTGCTGCTGAATAGTCATCAAAAATAATCAGGAGTAGAAATGTGTTTCCCCAGAGATGCATGTTTGAGTTTTAGCCAGGAAGAATTTGATCATGACATATGGTAGCAATAGTTTTGCAAGATGAAAGGGAGAACAGGAGAATCTTCGCTGCTTTATTGGGACATGTCAGATCTGCATATAACTTTTCAAATTTCAGCACTGTATCTGATCATATTTTTGGTGTTGTTGATTTTGCGTGTTCACCTAAAGAGAAAAATGTGTTATCTGAATTTGTATTACCTGTTATGTACTACAAATGGAATTACCTGTTCAGCCATTTTGATAAAAGAAGTTGTCATTTTTAAATGAAATGGATTTGTCAGATAAAAAAATCTTAGAAATCAGAAAACTGAGCATAGTAATTAACCATATTAGAATACACTAACTTTGTATATTCTTTCCATTATTTCACAATAAATTAATAAATTGCAAATGCTTTTGTTCTCTAGGTTGGGATAAACATTCATATGGTTACCATGGAGATGATGGACATTCATTCTGTTCCTCTGGAACTGGACAACCCTATGGCCCAACGTTTACTACGGGTGATGTCATTGGTTGTTGTGTCAACCTTATCAATAATACCTGCTTCTACACAAAGAATGGACACAGCTTGGGTATGGAGAAACGTTTTCTTTAACAATAACTTTATGTCTGTAAATCTGAAACTCTTCATTGTCAGGAGCAATGTATTTGAATGGTTGTTTTAATAGTCTCATAATCTATGAATTTAATTAAAGAATTGGGTAGAATAATTTCTTCTGTGCCACTTGCACTAACATGCCTTATGGATTTGGAAGGATTTGTAATAGCACCTCATTCTATAGGACCAGCATTTATGAAGTTGCTATTAAATCCACAAATAATACTTGATGTTTATAACGTAAGGTAATAGATATAAGAGAAATGGAGAATGGATATAGCTAAAATTCATTGCTGCTGTATGGGGGACACCTAGCCTTCACTAAAACCTTACATCAGATGGGCAATATTTTGAACAGAAGTTGGAGAACAGTGTCTTTCGGATTCCCAGCCTAGAGTCATGCGTAGCTGGGCTAAAATTAAGTCCATTAAGTCCTTGTGGTAAATTTTAGCATTATGCAACACTGCAAGAGAATTTGTGAGTTTGAAGATGGCAGGAGGGGGTAGAGTTAATTTTTGATGCAATATGTATAATTATTCCGTTACTTAATGTAACTTAATGACCAAAGATACAAAGTGTAAAGAAAGAAGAAGAAAAAAATCTTACTTCCTGCATTAAGAAGAGAGCAAGGGCTTGGGAAGAGATCTTGGAATTGTGCTGAGTGGAGTAGGAAGTTTCAAGGGATAAAGCTCAGAAAGAAGAAATAAGGTTTTTGTCATGGGTAGAAATGTGATAAGGAAAAGAGAGGGTAGCTTGAAGTGAAGTAAGAGGCTATTGAGATAGAGACTTTTGAAGTTGCTGTTCTGTTTTCTCACATTGCCAAACAAGAGAAGGTTTGGAAAGCAGTAAGGGGAAGAACATGGTTTAAATTCTTCTCCTTGTCTCTCAGAACCAGACTGTCTGTCTGTTTGCTCAGGCCCTGAGCAAACAGATCTAACTTTGGAGTTGTCCTGCCCCTACTCAGAGCAGGGCTTAGATGCCTCCAGAGGTCAATTCAAAGTAATCACTTTTGTGATTCTATTCTATGATGATTTAGTGTTTCTTCTAAATTGAATGAGGACTTAATACCTGGACTTAATACCCTGACACCTATGGCAGTGGGACACTTGAACTGTGTCGTTTCTTTTGGCCCTGTTTCAGGGTATATGTCAAAATGGAAGATAACAGGCTCATGTTGTGTTTACCCTAATGTTTAACTGGCTTAAAGCTGAGAAGGGTAGTCTTTACCTTATTCCCTTTTTGGAACTAGTAACAGTGTGCTTGCAGGTAAGTTGGATCAGATTGCTGATCAGCCAAAGAGCCACTGGTTTTCTGACTGCCCTTAGGGTCATATGCATGGAAGAGCTAAGAAGGGAGGAGCAGAATCTTCTCGTTCAGTGGAAGTCCTAAAGCAGACTCGATTAGGTCAACTGTGAAACAACACTCCAAGTGATTAAAATATGTTTAAAGAAGGGAACGGAATGGCATAGGTGAGGAGAGGCTAGTAAAATGTCATCTGCCATAGACAATCTGACAAACACTAGAAGGAAGCCTGAGAACTGTTTTGCTGTCATGGGCTTTGTTAGCTTGAATTTCTGATAGAGGAAAATTTGATTCTGTGTTTCAGGGGAAGAAGAAACCAGAAATTTTGGCTGTCTTGATGAGTTGTTGTTGCTGGTAGTTGTCCAGAATTCCTATATGATTGTGACTTGGAGAACTTTTATGTTTCTTCTCTGGACCATAGGTGCAGTCTAGAGTATTGCAAATCACTAGCTCAGCCTGGGATTTGATGCTCCAAAAAGGGCTAAGCAATTATTTATGCAAGTACGAAATCCTGGGTTGGAAAAAACCCAACAAAAGCAAACACCCCAAAACCCCCAATACCTACATGTCACTTGGTCATCATTTATCTATCTTGCCTACTGCCATGGTGATTTTGGAAAAGGGCAAGCTGGATGTCAAAATCTGCCAAACAGAGAAAGTGGTAATAGCTTAGAAAAAGTTAGGGTATGAACAGGTCATAAATAAAAATGATAGCTTTGAGATGAGATGGGAGGAAACAGATTCACCCTATATGTCATTCTTCTGTATCGAAGATGTGAGTAAGGAATCCAGATGCTCTTGATATTGGAAATCTTGATGGAGAATGGAGGGGGAGAGCAGGGGTGGAATTTAGGACAAAAGGTTAAAAGCTTTTTTTTAACCTTGAATTTGAAAAGGCAGTGATACAAAATAAGTAAGAGTTTGAAGGGATAAGTGAATTTCAATCATTATGCACTTGTAAAAAAATAATTTTAAGAAATACTTGCAACAATAAAGGAAATTATGACATACTGTTATCATTTGGCTGTTAGAAGGAGATTTCCTGATACTTACTTTTTTAACTGAAAGTTCCTCCCCCCCCCGCCCCCCCCAATTGCATGAAATTCCTGAAGCATATAGAGGTCAGATTTTTCTCTGACCATTGCCTTGGTCTTATGGGTAGATGGATGCTTGTAATTATATAATAAGATATTAAGCTATTCTATTTGAAAACGAAAACATCCTGGCATGGATTAGAGTGAAACATTTACCAGACTGGTTTGGAGTATTATAGGCATGTGCTGCTCATGTACAGATAATGCGTACTTACAAAGAAAAGTAATAGCAAACAAGAAAAGACACCATTAAATCTTGGTGTCGCAGCATCGAGACGTGCAAGTGAAAAATATCTTCAGATACTTTTTTTTTCCTTTTAATTTTAATCTGTAGCCAGAATTTTCATATTCTCTAATCTGCATATCTGTATGACGTTTGCTAAATCTTATACCCAGTTTTGAAAAATCAGGGACAAACTGAGTACTTTTGAATGACAATTGATTTTTGCCACGTATTGTCCTTTATTACTGAAGCACATCAGTTGCGTCTAAGCATCATGGATGTCACCATACTTAACTACTTATTCCTGAGATGGTGTGGGTGAGTTTTCTGAACATAAAATGATACACTTAAGACAATGAGGCTAGAATCCAGGCATATGGAAATTAATCTTAATTTTCTCTTCATTGCAGGCATCGCTTTCACAGATTTACCGGTAAGAGAAGTACATTTTCAAACAACTTTCCTGTGTATTGCAAACAGATGTTTCAGATGTAACTCTGCATTTATCTTATGCTTCTTGGAAATACAATGATAATCTTCTTCACCAATTTAATAGCAGATATTACTCCTCATCATTTCAGTGGTGATTTGTTAATTGAGCAAAAATTCTTTTGTTTTTACATCGATCCTCCCAGGGGTTTTCCTTTTCAGGTTTTTATCAGGCAGTTCTAATGGAAGTTCAGCAGAAAATAATGCATACAAGTAGTTACTGCATACTTTGTTTGACACATGCAGGCCTTACATACAAAGTCAAAGCTGTATTAAATACCAGCATGGTGATGTGTGTACAGCTGTGTATCATATGCAGAAAGTCTGGCTACTTAAGACATGGTCACTGTAATTCATGCTTGATGCCTAATTTTCAAAATCTTTCTCTATACTGTTCACTCCTTAAGATCAAACGTAGTAAAGTAACTTTTTTTTAAAGAAGCTGTAGATATCTGAAGTCGTCTAGCTTTTCAGTCAATTAAATTGTACTCTCCTTAAAATTGTTATAAATATGTTCCCTATGCTACTGGTACAGGCATGATACTGCACTTATTTTGGTGGTGTTTTTCTCAGCCACATCATTTCTGATGTAATCTGGTTAGGGTGCAGTGTGTGATGCTACTCAGTTTGCTATGGCCTTAGGAGGCAAGGACAGATATTAAGGGAAAATGAAGTCAATAACCCAGGGCACCTCTCAGTCCCGCCACAGGGTTGGGTGCTTCCTGTAGGAAGCCACTGTCACTGTCCTGGATCTGTGGGATGCCAGCAGGGCTCCTTGCTAGCACATGGTACCAGCACAGGAAAACTGAGACAGTAATCTGAAGTTTGAAGTTGGACCCTTCCTCATTAGGGTCAAGTGTTTTGATCTCACTAAAAGATTTGAGACTTGTGCTTTGTTGATTAGTCTAGACTAGGTAACACTATAAGCAAGGTATCTTGGGGGGGAAGGATGGGTGGGAGGAGGGAGGTGTGGAAATGGGGCCAGGATGGGCCTGGGTATGGTTTTAACGACGAGAGTATTTTTCTTTAATTTCAGTGGGTTCAC
>NW_010534959.1:5184-16937 GCF_000687285.1 Phaethon lepturus | reverse complement strand
CTGCTGACCTGCATGATGATAACTTCTTACTGATAGCTTTAACTTATTTATCATATAGTTCTGTAGATCAGCAGCATACCATTGTACCATACCACCATTGACTGCAGCATAAATATGATGTAGGTATATTTAGAAATTAGGGGGTGGGGGGGAAAAAACACAGCAACAAAACCCCACCCAAAACCCCAGCTGATTGTATTGCCATTGCTGAGATGCTAGTTGCATTTAAGAAAGTTACTTTAATCCCAAGAGGCACATTTTACTTTTCTCATATTTGGCATATTTCAAATTTGCATGGAGACCTAATCTCTAAGCAGAAAATAAAACTGAGACAACAATAAATGCTTTAAAGTCTTTTTCTAGATACAAGTCCAGGAATTCACGAGAACTTCAATGCACTGTTACAGTTCTTTTTAGGCGCTACACTTGGACTTTGAGGCTAATGAGTTCTCTATCCTGTCAGTTCTTACCACTAAAATTCAGCGATGTTTTAAGTATTTCACCCCAAAAGGAAAATGGCCCACTTTGTAAGTTTAATTTTTGTTCTCTTTTTAAAAGAAATTTTAATCCTGGTCTTTAAAAATCATTGAAAAATTGGTATTTAAGAGTTTGTAAAATTGAAACAAAAAGCTGTAAACTTTAGCACAGTTTTAAAAGTGCATTTTCTGACTAGAAAGAGAATGATCAGTAAGGCTTTCTTATTTCAAAATAAAAAAATAATGACCACTGGGAATAAAGTTAATCAATAATTCTATTGCTGGATTGGTAGAAGTTGCTTTAACTGCTGGACAGATGATCCAGAGGTATTTGCTTCTTCACACTACTAGTAGCAGTGGGAATATTATAACAGATAGGAGAAAAAAAAAGTGGGGAATTTAGAATAAGAGGGAAAAAAAACTAATTAAAACATTTCTTTCAGCCAAACTTGTACCCTACAGTAGGGCTTCAAACACCAGGAGAGGTTGTGGATGCTAATTTTGGACAACATCCATTTGTGTTTGATATTGAAGACTATATGCGAGAATGGAGAACCAAAATTCAAGCACAGATTGACAGATTTCCGATTGGAGATCGGGAAGGAGAGTGGCAAACAATGATTCAAAAGTAAGACTTTGAATATCGACCTTTTTTTTTAGTTAATAATTGCATGATTTCAGAGATCTTTAAAACATTGTACCTATTTTTTTGTGCAAAAAATTACAGATAGTATTAAAAACTAGTACAAATACTGTTGTTAAGAGGTTTGATAAACATGTATAAAATTGAGCATGAATAGATGTTTGGGGAGGAGTTGTCTACATCACTAATAATTAAGAGTTCATAATGATGAGTGTAAGCCCTCCGTTCCGATTTGACCTACCTAATGTGGATTGGGGAGTTTAGAAAAATTGCCATGGTTGTAACGGGCAGTTTTAATACTTTGGGCTCTGGCAATTTCCCTTTGTGTTCTCAGCCTTCGGCATGCCAGGTTAAGTTGTGGCTTGTTAGTGTCTCACTTGGAAAAATGGTGATTGTGGCTTTGTATTTTTTATTTCTTCAGTAAAGACAAAAAAATTAAGTGTGCAGAAATTTTACTTCAGTGTATGTATTGAGGAAAAACCCCCTTACTTAGCAGGTAATATTTTAATTGAGCGTACCTTTGGATGATTAATCATTTTTATTAAAATTCATTATGATAAAATTATACATTATTTTAAAATTGCTTTTCTGTACAGTATTTTGAGGAAGATATTGGCTCTTACCTGAATTACTTTTGTCTTACTTGTACAGAAGTTTCTGAATTTCAAGTAGAATTCTTTAATTCTATCACTTTTTTTCAGAAAAGTTTTTACATTCAAGAAGTTCTTGGTTTCTTACCTGTATTTAATGAGTGTTTCTGGGTTTTGTTTCTGTTTATTTTTAGAATGGTATCATCTTACTTAGTTCACCATGGATACTGTGCAACAGCAGAGGCATTCGCCAGATCCACAGACCAGACTGTGCTAGAAGAATTAGCTTCCATTAAAAATAGACAAAGTAAGGCTGGAAAGCATGTTACATCCTTTTTTTTCCTCCCTTAAACAAATGTTACATAAAACCTTTCTTTTAAACATCGTTGTAGATTTTCCTTTCAGCACTAGTCCATAGCACAGTTCTTTGCAGTGATGTAAAGTTACACACATGTGAACAACTGGTTAAGATGAACTTCCATGCTAATGCTTTGGAACTTGTTTGATGTAGTGGAATGTGGTAAATCACCTGTTGTCTTTCTCTTGGATGGAAAATTGTGATCTGTCTTAAACAAATGCATGTAATTTCTCTAAATGAGTGTTTGTGAGCTAATGGTTAGTCACAAACAGGAAAATAAAACTTAGTCGTGACAAACTTTTAGACTTTTTTCTTAACTGTGAAAAGGGGTAGAGTTTAGAGAATGCTTTAGAAGTTAAATCAAATTTGAGTTTTCCTGCTTACAGATGTGAGGGGGAAGAGGACAAGGAGAACTAACAGCAGTTCAGTTCTAACTTGCTGTGGCAGTGCTGTTTGGCAGCCTGACTAAACACTGCCTTCCCCATTCATCCAAATCCCTGCTGTACGAACACAAGCATTTGTGTGACTGTGTGACATACCACATGGGGAAGTCGCTCTGGTTGAAAAATAACCCATTCGTTGGGCTGTTTTTCATTTGGATCAAATTTCTTTCTTGGTGGTTAGAGCTGTGAGGCTGTTTGCAACTTGTGCCAGGTTACAGCAACAGAAGTGTCAACTAAAGCAGAGACTGTTGTGGAAGGGTTTAGTCAACTGTAACTTGGATGGAAGTATGTGTTGTAGGTGAGAGAGATTAAATTTTGTTTTTCTTACTCAAAAATGAACCTGTGGGAGTGGGATACAATTTGGATGTTCTTGGGTGATGATAGTTTGGTATGTGCTTATTTATAAAGGCGTGAAAATGAGCAATAAATCACAGAAGAGTGTCTGCAATCTTAATCTAGCTTTAAATATGCAATCTGAGTACAAAGTAGCTGTATACTGGCAATAAATAAAAATACTGAGTACTCAGAGATATGTAGGTGGAGTGCAGTTCTTAAATTTCCCTATTGAACGTTTTAAGGAAGCATGATCTTTCTTTACGCTTTTTTTTTAAGAGGAAAAAACATTGTCGATTGATGGTTGCAGTGTCTTTTAATGATTAATTTACATGTATTAATCCGTTAGTCTGTCCATTTAACTGGTGTTGGTTTTGGTGAACAGAAATTCAGAAACTGGTTTTAGCAGGATGAATGGAGAACCCATTGAAACAACATAACAGCTGTATCCAAGTTTACTAGAAAAAAATCCTAATCTCTTATTTGTTTTTTGGTGAACAGGAATTCAGAAATTGGTTTTAGCAGGAAGAATGGGAGAAGCCATTGAAACAACACAACAGTTGTATCCAAGTTTACTAGAAAGAAATCCTAATCTCTTATTTGCATTAAAGTGAGTCTTCAAATTATACAGATGTGTGTTTATAGATGGCACAGTACCTTCTGAGACAAGACAGTTACTCATTTAAAGCTTTCACAGAAATTTAAAGAAAGTTAAGCAGCGTTTTTTAGAAAATGTGTATAGTTCACTTTTTTAATGCTATATTATTTGCTACATGTTTAACTAGTTTTTGTCATCAAGGTCCTGTTTTGCAGCATAATTCACATCTCACTGTAGGCTTGTTCTCTAGAACTAAGTTTTGTAATTTTTTTAATCAATTTTAATCAGTTTGGGTGTCAAGTAAAACTTAAAATGTAAACTGATACAGTATCATATTCAAGAAGGTTGAGTCCTGTTGGCATAAGTTGGTCTGTTCCTCCAAATGGGTGACTGACTTGTAAAGACCAATTTGAATGAGCTGTTTCACTCCTTGTCACTTTACTAGAAACCTGTGGCTAATACTGTGGAAATTCCATAATCCCAAAGAGTTCTCTTGGCTTCCCAGGCACACAGCAGTCACCTTTGTTCTGGCATTTTTACTTGCCAGCTGCGCTGATCCTCCAGAATTTTGTATCATGTTGTAGTGTTTGAATGCGGAAAAAAATCTGTTATCTCCTATAAGAACAGAACACTTCAATTTTTATGTTCAGTTAAGTAACTTGGAATGTGTTTGAAGTCTGTCACGCTCAAGTGCTGAACAGAATTCACGTGATAGTACTGCAGGCTTAAAATGTGAACATTTTCATGAAAGACATCATTTGATAATGTCAACTGTATGTTATCTTTTTCTCAATCTGTCTAAATTTTGCCTGTTCTATTGAGGCTCTCCAAGCCTAAGACATGAAGCAGTAGTTCTGAGCTTCCTTAGTCCGTAGTAAAGCCTCATTATCTAAAATAAAATTGACAAAGAGCAACAGCCTCTAAAGGGAAGGTTTGTATATGAGCTTGCTTTTCAAACTGTTTTCTAGTGCACATGTTAATGTTAAGAATTACCATTTAATGCTTACTGTTCCAGACAGTCAAACTATGTTCTCATTTACTTTGAGAGAAATGGCAGGCATGACAGCGTAACGACATACCCTTCTCAAGAAGTACCCTTGCCCCTGACAATAAAACAAACCAGTTCAAACAAGAAAATATAGTTTAGTTCTCCAAACTTTGAGGACTTACTGAAAAAGTCTGTCCTCGAAGGGTAATGTTCCTGTTCTCCTCCCTCACAAATTTTGTTATTGTGTATTTTTGGTTGAATATCCAAAGCTTATTGATGATTGGGTTACTGACATCCAACATTTTGTTGAGTCACACTTTCTGTGTGTTTAACACTAAAATTAAATCATTGCTATCATTGGTAAATTGAAAGGTGTAAATTGTTTTATTAGCTTAACTTTTTTGCCTTTTGTTTAGGGTGCGCCAGTTTATAGAGATGGTGAATGGTACAGACAGTGAAGTGCGGTGTTTGGGAGGCCACAGTCCAAAATCTCAAGATAGTTACCCCGTTAGCCCACGATCATTCAGTAGTCCCAGCATGAGTCCCAGCCATGGAATGAATATTCACAGTTTGGCAACAGGCAAAGGAAGCAGCACACACTTTTCTGGTAAGTTGATGTGGAGGATATACCACCCTACGTAGATTTTTAATTTTTTTTTTTTTTTTTTACAATTAAGTATCGGGAGAAGTTACAAATACTCGTAGACTGACAGTTTGTTTTGCTTAGGAGTTGATACTGAACGCTCTGTATAAAAACTATGCAGTAGTTTTAATGATTAAAATACTAATTCTTAGTCACTGGGGAGATGGAAGGTGTATGAATAGAATCAAATCTTTTTTTGCATGTGCTCTTGGTTTTGCTAAGGGTTTGCAAAGTAGGTTGCCACCAATTTCTAAGAAACGCTTGTTTCTGGGAGATAGAAGGTTCTGATACAAATTTCTGTTGTCCTTTTGATGATAATTTATGGCTTGGGCAAGGCGGTTTAAATCCAGTAAGTGGTGTATACAATCCATTTCCTGTGGTGTTTATGGAATAGTAGGAACAGCTGCTCTTGTGTAGGAAATACCAGAAGTTAGGTGGTGGAGTTAGGTAAAAGACTTTCTGCTGGCAGCCAAATTTCAGTTGGCATGGTTGGAACAGTTCTGAGCATGTCTACGTGGTGGTAAAGCTTCAGTGGGAAGCCAGGAATGTTCAGAGCTGCCCCATGCCTGCGGGGAGATTCCCATGCCTTCCAAAGCACCCCTTAAAGAAGTTGTTGGGCATGTTAAAATGGTCATCTTTGAATCCAAGACTCTTAAGGTAGCAGACAGAGGCCATTGACTTTCACTTCTGTTTCATTCTTAAATCCAAACTGGAGCTGGCTGGGGGCTTTTTTTTTTTTTCTCTCAGCGGGATTGAGTAGGAAGCTAGTGTAGCCTGGCCACAGGAATGGCAGCAGCTTCACTTTTCCCTCTGCGTCAAGACTGCACTGTCATGTGTGTGCGTGGAGGTCCACTCAGATTTTCTGTTTGTTCTTCAGGTGGTTATTGGGATGTATTGTGGAAAGTACCTCTGACTTCCTAATTTTGAAAATTGAGGGACCACTTGATAAGCAAGTTGATGAATGTATTATTAGAATTGAGGTTTGGGATTTCCTGGATGGCAGCAACTGTTTTGTTTATAATAAGCCCTTCCTGTGACCTCTTTCTATATTAGGAGATACTAGGGAGCACCTGCTTTTGGGCTTGACAGAACTGGCAATTACATGTTTGCTTCAAATAGTAGTTTCTTGATTATATTTTAGAAGGGTCAGAACAGATTTTATCCAGACACTGTAATTTCACAGCATGGTGTAATTTTATTTAGCAAAGCACAATATTAACAATTAAAATAATTATATGGGGAAGAAGGGAGGACGTATCTAAGTGTAGCAACATGTAAAGTATTTTCAGCACTGAGTTTTTCTGCATATTTATCAAGAGAATTATGCAATTAGGAATTAGTAAGATGTGTGTCTGCTTCCATTCATAGTGATAACAGTGGCCTAGAAAAGGTTTTCAGATTTTTCAGAAACAATATATCAGTTCTAAAAAAAATTATTCTACGTTGATGCAGTTTTCTGTTTTACTGGTGTATAACTGAAAAGCCTTCTCAGGTATGTGTTAGTACTTGTTAAATAATGCTAAACTTCAGCACTGTAGAAGCCTTAAAGGTTCGGATACCTGAAACATGGAGGCTAAGTATTGTTTGTTTGGCGAATCTAGCATTTACTGACGAGGAACAATTAAGCTATACTTCACTTCTATAAATTGGTACTTACAAATATGTTTGTAGATGATTATGATTATTAAAACTTTCTTTCAGGGTTTGAAAGTAGTTGCAGTAATGGAGTAATATCAAATAAAGCGCATCAATCTTACTGTCACAGTAAACACACGACCACCAGCTTGAATGTACCAGAGCTCAACAACATAAATGTATCAAGATCACAGCAGGTTAACAGCTATTCCAGGTGAATAAACTTCAGATGCTTTAACTTACATTAAGGCTTGTGTTGTCCACGTGCTTTGTATGGCAGAGAAGAGTTTTCAGTGGTATTTAATATGATTTCCCTCCCCTCCTCCCCCTCCACCCCCCTGCCCCCAGGACAGTTAAAACACTTAGTGTAAGGGGCCAACAGCTTGTGGTCACTCTAGTCTCCTTTGGCTTTGTTTTAACTTCTCAGGCTCAATACACTGTTTTCTCCTGTTTGGTTCAAGAAATGCAGTGGACAAAAATAAATTACCTTGCTTATAGCTATTTGTGGTGAGTTTTGAAGTTGTATAGTGAAGATTAACTAGCCCTCTGGCACTTGTGATTTTAATTTAAGCCACTGACATTGATTTAAGCACATTGCATGTAAGTAATGAAAAATTTTCCAGCAACTCTCCATTTGTTGGAGTGCAGTATCTGCACAGTAAATGCAGTTGACGTGCACCTGAAATGTGGACTCCCTTCCATTGCACACACAAGAATTGTTTGCCTACTAGAATCACTGTCACTTCTGCAAACACATTCAATTCAGAGAATGAAAATAGATGTATTAACCAGGATTATGGTTATTCATAACTAGTAACTATTAAGCTCTGGGCTGCACAGATGCAGCAGAACCTAATTTGGTGTGAAATACAACAGTACTTGGCTGTGTTGCCCGAGACGGATTCCCAAAACTAGGATGTGACGATGTGGTAGTGATAACAAAAAATATTTCAGTTGGATAGCAATGATTGGGGGAGAAAGTAAGAGTAATGATTTACTTTTTAACTTCATGGTTTGTGTTTGTGTCAGCAAATTGCCTCTGCCAAAAAGCCTGGCAGTGTCCAGGCAACTTTGAGATTTTTCACAGGAGGAAGACAATTCCTTGTCTGCAGTGTTGCCCAGTCAGAGAGGCCTTTTGGTTTCCTCCCTCAAAGGAAGCTGAGTAATTTTGGTTGCTTAGAAGCAAGATAATTAAGCTTCTAAATTGAATCTTTTTGGTCTTGAGAGAGGTTTCAGGTTGTCATTCTCCATGACCAAATAGAACAGGCAAGGATGTAACTGTCAGCAAAGCTCAGTCCCCAAAGCCATGCTGGCATTTTCTAGAAGTGCTTCTGTGACCTGCTGTGAGCAAAGCGTGGCGAGGAGTTGTATGCTCTGAATTTGCCTCCGAGTATCTCTTCAGTGTCTTGGTTTGTTCAGTATTTGCTTTGGGTTTTTCTTCTTCCCTATCATTCCACTGAGGGTAAATTAGAGAGCAAGTTTTTTTTGAAAGAATTATTTACCTAAATATGATACTCTCAAAGTAGGCTGTATATTAGTTTACTGTGTTTTTTAAAAAAACAAAACCAAACCACCAACAAAAAATGGGAATAGCATATTTTCTCAATGCAATTTCTCCAGCCCTATGTATGTACAGATAGATAAACGAGGTAAGAACTTTTTGGTGTGTATTTAGAAAGTATTAGACTACTTAATCCTGAATAATGGTGGACACATCTGAAAATGTTTTTTTATTGAATGCTGATGTTAGCGGAGAGACCCTTAAAATTTCCCTAGTGCTCTGGTATTGCCAGTTGCTGTGGAGAAAACTGTGGTCTAACTTGGTAATACTTAAAAGCAGCTTTTCAGTAGCCAAGATGAAGAAGTACTGTACTGAAGTTGTGAAGAAGATAACCCTAAGTACTTAAATATGAGTAAAACTTGTATTTATTACTCTCTTTTCAGCAATGATGTAGACATGGAAACAGATCACTACTCCAATGGGGTTGCTGAGACTTCATCCAATGGCTTCCTAAATGGTAGTTCTAAACATGATCACGAAATGGAAGAATGTGACACAGAAATGGGTCTGCAGTGATATTTCTTACATTTTTATTAAGTGATGGCAACAAGGTTATGTTTTTACTTGCAATGCTTCCCAACTTGAAAATTAGGGATATTAGCACAAATCCTTTGTTTGATTGATTTGTTTGGTTTGCTGTTATTAGATGTAAATCTTATAACCACTGATTTAGGTGGTCCAATGTCAGTGTGAGAGCAGGGGAAATTGCTAACTCATGGATATTGAAAAGAGCATCAATTTCTAGGGAAGTACCTTTGAGGAGAAACATCCTGTTGTGTAGCATGCCTGGGTTAGGGTTGGCAGATTGTTTCTCCCTCTTCCCCTAGTCCTCTTACTCTGGTAAGAGGTTCTCCATGGTTCTCATGGCTCCTTTGCACTCTACAGTAAGAGTAGAAATTCCAGATCGGTTACGTTAAAGAAAGCAAAGTGCTAATATCAAATGCTCAAAAAAAGAGCTATATTTGGGAACTGAGATGTTAAAAAAAAAAAAAAGCATTCCACCAAAAAAATACCTTGTTTTACATAGTTGTGGTCTAAAAAATAACTTTGTTTTACTTAACCTGCTTTATACTCAGCCATACCTGGTGACGTGAGTGACAAATGAGTATTTAAATCCCCTCTGACGGCCAGCACAGCATAAAAAGATGCCGTTTACTCCGTCAGTTATGGTGCTAGCTGTCCCTGCCCAGTAAAGGCAGTCAGATCACTCAAGTGCACGCAGGCTGGAGTTTAGACAGTGGTTGTTGTTGCTGGCCATGTCTGAAGAAGTGGAGGGATCCGGCCATTTCTGCAGTTGCAGAGCTGTCTTCTCAAACAATTGATTTAACCAGACATCAATTAATAGGTAGTTTAAATGAAATGTGACACTCGGGCCATCGCTGGTAAACTTTCAGAAAGCAGATGGCTCTGAACACTTCACGGTTGTGGGGGCATGTGCTCCTACTGGTCTGTGCAGCTTTGCTGGTAAATGCTACCCACCTGTTGAAAAGCAAATACAGTTCTGTTACAGCCCTGGAGGGGGGAGATTCAAATTTTCAGGCTGTTTCCCTGTATTACGCTCTGAAACTGGATAGTAACAAGGCCTCATTTCTGTGACAGAAAAAACAAAACACTTTTACTCTCTTGCAGCCTTTTCCACAGGCGGCTTGCTGTGACAGACATGAAGCAGCTGCACAGAGCACAGAGTTGTTTGTGGGTTTTGGTGATTTGTTTTTTTCTAATGTAGTTGTTTTCTGCCTTTGGAAAGTGATGCCCTAGATTGGGTTGCAGCTAGTGACAAACACCACTGCTTGAAGACTTGTGGGTGCTTCACCTTTGTAAAAAAAGAAATGTGGCTCCTTAACCTACATTGTTTACACCCCACCGTTTGAGTTTGGTGGTTTTTTTACTTTTTGAAATATTTATTTATTCTCCTTACTGTAATGTTAACTGTGTATGTAATGTTAAATAGGTAGATTTTTTTTTCCCAGAGGTGATATGCTCACATCTTAAGAAAAAAAAAAAAGTGGTTACTTATAAATAGTTCTCTGAAATAGTGGTCAAAATACATCACTAGACAGCAGTGTTAAAATCAAAAAGAAGAATGGTTTTGTAATTAAAGTGTGCATCAAAATTCTGAGTCAAAACTTGATTCCACTGATGAAAGTGGTCAAAGAATGGATAAATGCTGCTTTTTTTAACAGGTTGCTTTAATTGTAATTTTTAAAAAGGCAGAACTTTCAGAGAAGCCAAGGGTTGATTTGCTATTCATAAACTGGATTAATATATTTTAAAATCACTAGTATTGAGGAATATTGTAGCAAACAGTAAAGAAACAGATTGTAGTGTTTCACTTGATTACAAAAGAAGCCTGAAATGTCCAAACTATTAAGCTAATATATTCTACAAGGAGTATGAACAGCAGTAGTTCTTTTGTAGTGACGTGTACATGTCTCTTGTAGTAACATGCATCGTGGCTATTTGGGAGGTTCAAGGTTTTACCCTCTATTAGCAGTTCTGGATTTGGTGTATCTTTGAAGTGCTATGCCAGAGAATTAAAAAGGTAGAACTGTGTGGACTTTTATTGTTGTCGTTATTAATTTCAAACTCCCAATAAATTTTAGGGTAAAATTTGGCTTATAGTCTATTTAACTTAAAATGAACCACTGCAAAATAAACAGGATGTGTAGACAGCCTTTGCCATTAGTTAACGAAGACTCTTGATATTTATGAAGAAGCAACTCAAGAGTGCGCAGTACAGGAGTACATTATGTCAATGTCTCTGGCCCGACATGCTTTCTCTCTGAGAAGGCAGGTGTCTCTTGAGTGAAATCAGTGCAGATTCTCTAGATCCATAGGTTGCTATTGTCAGCTCTACTAGTGGTGATGATGACGATATCATTTTTGCAGAAGTAGATTCAAGTCAGTTACGACGTCAGCTATGTGGTGGCAGCCAAGCGGCTATTGAAAGAATGATCCATTTTGGAAGAGAATTGCAAGCAATGAGTGAGCAACTAAGAAGGGAATGTGGGAAAAATACAGCGAATAAGAAAATGCTCAAGGTACGTTTAATCTTGAAATGGTGGTGGTAAGGTGAATAACCTGTGCTGCCCACGGAAACGGAAACTTCCCACAGCACGCTGCATTGCAATACTGTTGTGCTTTAACCTTTTGGGGTTTTTGTCCGAGAGCAGTATTCTAGTCAGCTGTGGAGTAGCACTGTCTCCTGTTTTGTCTGTGTAGCACATTCACAGGGAAGATAATTTTATACTCCACCACAATTAAAACCAGAGATGAATTTAGCACTTCCCGCTGGCTCATTTCTGATTGTGTAGCCTGGCCTCTGGAATCAAAGTGCCATTTTTGGCTCTAATGATAAATGAACCGCAAGAGAGAGAATTGATAGAGATGCCTGAAATGCGCTCTCTTTAGTACTCTTTTGTGCTAATTCGTTTACCTTGATTTGAAATTGCTTTGGAAAAGAATTCCCTTACCAAAGACTGACT
>NW_010534959.1:0-5153 GCF_000687285.1 Phaethon lepturus | reverse complement strand
TCCCTATCACTTACTAAAATACTGCTAACTTTCATCTTTCTGTTGGGGTTTCTTTTTTTCCTTTTGTATTGATGAAGGACACTGACAATCACCTCTGTGATTCTGAGGCAAAATGGGTGAAGAAAAGAGTCCTAGTTTTCACTACTAGAATATATAGCTGTGAGATGCAGTAAAATTCTTCTTTCTACAGGATGCATTCAGTTTACTTGCATATTCAGATCCCTGGAGCAGCCCTGTTGGAAATCAGCTTGACCCGATACAAAGAGAACCCGTGTGCTCTGTACTTAATAGTGCAATACTAGGTGAGTGAATGAGGCTGGGAAGTTTTCATGTGTGGTACAGGGTGCCTTTTGTTCCAGACAGGTAGCGCAGCTGCTCACTGCTGCTAAAAGAAGGGGTAGTGTTGGAGGGATGTTAATGTAATATCATCATCTTTTTATGTTGTTCCAAGCAAAAACAGGCCTGTTCAGTAATGGTGCTATACTGGGAATTTTGAAATGTCACTTTGCTCCTGTTCTGTCTTGCCACAAGAGTGAACTTTGCAAGTAAATACAGGAATTTCGAAATTAATGACTCAAGCCTAAATATTACAGGTTTCAGTGCTTTACTGTGAAAACAATCAGGTGTTTTAGCTGCCACTGTGATTCTTTTCCAGAGACTCACAATCTGCCAAAGCAACCACCACTTGCCCTAGCAATGGGACAAGCGTCACAGTGTCTAGGATTGATGGCTCGATCTGGAATTGGATCCTGTGCGTTTGCCACAGTGGAAGACTACCTACACTAGCTATGCAGTTGAAGATCTGAAAGGTGTTGTGGCATATTCGACATGGAAAGTAGACAGCTCTGCTGACTGGAATTTGGGATTTTAATTATGTACTAAGGACAAGTCTGTTGCTTTATGTTGCTTCCTAGTTTACAGCATGATGCAAATGATTTCTAACTTAGTGTTAGGAGAAAATTTCCATCTTTAAACCTCTTGGACAACTAAGAGTTGAAAAATATCACTGATAATGTCAGACATCCAAATTGACAAGTACAAATCCTTTAAACAAACAATTGTCCAAAAGAAACCAAAAATCCTGCTACCTTGTGGTGGGACGGAATAGCAAACATGGATGTATTAGCATGTGGGTGATGCAAACGTCAAGCAGGATGACTTGCCAACTTCCACCCCCATTGTTACATAGTTCAATCAGTGTAATTTGCAAAATGCATAAACACCTGATGGTTTGGAAATATAGTGTTGATGGGAAGAAATGATATTTTTTAATGTGTACTGTAAAACTTGAATTACTCAGGAGCTGAGTGAATATGTTTGTTGCTACTTACAATCCCAACCTGTTGATCTTAGTAGGTTTTTTTGTTTTAACATGGTCTTTTCAACTTTGTTTCCTTGTTTAACTACAGACAGCTTCTGTTGTGTAGACTCACCAGTTTAACTGTTGTATTATAACAGTATTACATGTCAACACAGTGTGGTTATGACCTATTTATATAAAAACCAAATATTTAGTCAATTTACAGTCTTAATTTAATCTTTGTACACCTTGCATTTTTAAAAGTGCTTAAATAGTACTATATTGCAATAAAATGTAGTGATATCATAATTAACCAGCCATTAAAAACTTACTTCTACATACATGGTAGCATGGCTGTGTATGCTACATTTTCTTGGTTCCAGGGTTCTATGCTACAAGAGCACTTCTTGGGTAGACCCACAACTTCAGTGTGGTGGCTTGCAGGTCAGACCAGGCTCCCCCTTCCCTGCATCATCAGGGCCCTGCAGTGTGGCTGGACTGCCAGGAATTACAGGTTTACTGTGTTCCTGCTGCACAGCAAGTTGAGCTGGCACTGATGGAAGCTTGGTCAAGTACTCCCTCAAAAGGGGGGCAGAAAAAAAATCCCTCTTTCTTGAAAGTAACTGTGGGGCTGGATGAGAAGCATCTGGCTATGTGAGTGGAGTTAGTTAATGATTCTGATGATACAAGTATACAGCCTTTCTTCAATGATGGCAAGCTAACTGGAAAAGCAGGAATAAGCGATTGCTGTAAGAAATGTAGCAGCAGGCAGAACAGTACAACATTGCTCATCTTTTATTCTCTGCAAAGGAGCTGCCTCATGGAGGTGGCTCTGCAAGCCTGGTGGTAACACCAGCTGTTCCAAATCAGCATTAAGGACACACAGTCACTGCCCTGGCCAGCTGGTTTTGAGCTCCTCCAACCTCTTCTGTAAGGGGGAGGTGAGTTCAGGCACAGCTTTGTGAAGGTTAATGCCCAGTGTGGGCTAGGGCTGAAAGCAGAGTGATGCTGGAGAAGTGGGGGGAAGAAAAAAACAGCTTTGCTGAGGTGAGAGATCAACATTCAGTAGAAGTCCTCAATAGCCTCTTCTGAAAAAAGCAGTCTTCATACTTGACTTTTAGTCTGTGCTAAGAGCCAGCGTTTTTTAAACCTTGTTGCTTTTTCCTTTTTTTCTTGCCCTAAAAAAAAACCAAAACAAAAGCTCTTAGTTACCATTTTCTTAGCAGCCCATCTACTAGAGAAGCAGCAATGCAGCATTTCAGAAAAGAACTGAGTGGAAAGCTCATAAACTTCCCTATCATAGTTGACACACACAAATTGCCTTCCATTGCCCCGCCACCCTGCACTTGCTGTCAAGTTCCAGCCCTCAAACAGGGGAAAGCTGTCTTGTTTTAAAGTGTACTTTACTTTAAACCACATACATATGCATAAAACAGTACCTACTCAGACTTTTTCTACTCACCCCAAGCTTTGTCCACAAACTGAACTGCAGCTTTTTTAACTGGGTTTTTCTTATTTTCAAGGGAAAAAAATTCATTTGCTGAAATGGACATGAGTGTTAATTACTAAGCTTAACACAGACAAATCTACATGCAGACCCACTAACGGAAAACTGCTTACCCTGCACCCGGTTGGCATGTGGCCCGTAGAGTTGGGCATTTAGGAAGTCTCTGGCAAGCTGTTGGTGGAGGCCTGTTAAACTCTGATCTTTTAAGCATACAGCTGTATAGTTTCCTTTTGCCCTAGTTTAGTTAAAAAAGAGACATTTAAATCCCTGTAGCATAGTTAGTTAAGAGAACTCAGAACAACAGACACACTAGTCAATACTCTGCTGCTTGAGCACAACAGCAGCCCATGCTAGTTTCCAACACTCAGCCAAGCTTCAGCAGCATCAAAAAAACCAAACTGGACCAAGGCTGTCAACCTGCTGTCATGATGTGTCTGTACATGCCCCGGAGCAGTTCCATGGGAGTCTCCAACTAGGCCTACGAGAAGCTAGAGCAATTCCTCTACAGGGATGTCAGCGACAAGGAAACAAAGGGGGGAAAAAAGACAAGATTGAAATGCAGGAATTCAGTGCTCAACAACCAGACCTGTAGCAGCACGTAACAGAAGGTCTGCTGCCGTGCTTGTGACTGACCAGTTATCTCACAGCAGCTCTATGTAAAGTAATACATTAAAAATTATTTATATTAGATTTTTTTAGTATGTGTGTATATTTTACAAGTATGCTGTATCAGAAGCACATTAAAGGCACTTTTAGCACACTACTACACTTCCCATCAGAGGGTGAGCAGGGGAACATCAAGTGAAGAAGAGAACACAGCCCTACAGGGACAGAAGAGCTGCTGCAGTGCCCCCTCCCCATGCAGGCAGAAGCCAGGCCACCACCACAGCAGGCCAGACCCCCTGGGCTCTTCCCCCTCAGCGTACCTGGCACCCTTTTTGCGCTTGTCTGTCTTCAACGGCCTTTGGGCTTGGCCTTGTCTCTGCTTCGCAGCCCCACCTCCACGGCGCTTACCTGAAGGAAATTGAAATAGAAAACACAAAAAAAATTCCTGAATATGAATCAAGAGCTATAAGTGAAAGAGGAACAGGAATGAAACAACAAATAGGCTATGAAAAATAAGATGCCTTTAGTTAACTCCCAACAGGTGTTTTTCAGAAGCTCCAACCAGCAAGAGCTAGAAAGCATTGCCCTCAGAGAACAGCTGTGAGAGGGAGGGGAAAAAGCAAGTCTCAGGGGAGCCATCTGACATACCACTACCCAGCTCTCCCCTTCCTTGGCATCAGCACCACAAAATGGGATTCACCGCAGGACAAAAACTCAGTGCAACACAACAGCTACGAGTAACAACAAAGCCAGCCTTGGCTTCATTCTCACCACCGAGCCAGCACTATGGAGGCTGAATATTCAAGCATCATGCTGAGCTCATCTCTGGTTTATGTTAACAGATTAATTAATAAATAAATAAATAAATAAATGGAAGAAAAAGTGGCCATTACACAGACAGCTGGTGCAACTATGTGAGGTATGGATGAGAGAACCACTTTTTTTTGGTCAGGTACTTTGAAACACAGATGAAGACAGCTAGAAAACAGCAGTCATGAATATTCTAGAGTCTTGATTTTCTAGTTCAGCATTTGAAAAAGAGTTCTCTTAATAACTGATGCTATTAAATCATAGTATGCTATGTAAAGTATCAAGGCAATTAACCACTCTATTTAGAAATAGCCTTTACAACTTAAACAAATGCTAAATATTAACCTTCCTCTAGTAATTCTTGCTTTCTCTATACTAACACCTGCCTATTATTTCCTTAAACACCTCAGGCTATTTTAACTGAAATCATTGTACAGCAACCAACTTTTGTAAAAAGGCACAGGAATCAGATAAAGCACGACCACTACAACTTTCGATTTTTCCTCAGATATTTTCCCTGCTTGCTCACGTTTCATACGTTCAAAAGCTCCCCACACCGGAGCGCTACCCCACTGCGGCTCTAGCATAGAAATTAAATCCCGGGGTGTCGGGAAGAGCACGGCGCTATGGAAACGAGCTGCAGCATACCTCGGTGAGCCTCCGCCGCCGCCTGCCCGTCGGGTCTGCGGAGTGAGAAGGCGGCAAGAGATTACGCTTCCAATTCATACTCCCCTCCTTCACTCAAAGCCACTAACGCTTGCACAACGGGAACTTTCTAAGCACCTGGGGGAAGATGCGGAGCAACACCGAGAGTCCCCGTTTCCCTCCCCCGACCCCACAACGCCGGGACATGAAGGGGCGGCACCGCCGCGGACAAAGGGCGGTCGGGAAGGGCCCTCCACCGCCCCGCTCCCCGCTTCACGTCAGCCC
>NW_010534958.1:0-960 GCF_000687285.1 Phaethon lepturus | reverse complement strand
GAGCCTGCAGAAAGGGTTGGCACGCGATCGGACACCCGGGCAAGGGCAAGGCGTACAAATTCAACCTGCGGAAAACCGAGGCGCTTACAGCCGTTTGCCTAATTCCCCAGGCTTTGTTCACAGATGGTTTTATTTAGATCTATGAGTTAGTGTAAAGTGATAAAAGCGAAACACTTGCTGGATAAATCACAGCGCCAGAGCTGGGACTGTGTGAACTCTCCAATTAAACTTGACAACTCCTTAAAAAATTTAATCCCGCAGATGCAATATGACAATTCCCAAAGTGTAGAATGAACATGGTATGTTCTATTCAGCTGTTTCTTCGTAGGACTGCCGAGTCGGCATTGTGCTTACATGCTAGAAGGTGGAGAAAATTCAGTTAACACATTGACACCATATGTGAAAGCCTGTTTGTGTCACTAGGGTGTAAATTAAAATAATTTGGAACTTACAGGTTTACCAGTGGGCTTTATTCTCCTTCCATTTTCCTACTCAGTAAGGGGAACATCAGTAAGACTCAAAAAGCCTCAGTAGCTGACAAACAACTTCTCATCTTACCGGAAAACTTCAAGGGAAAAAAGAAAAAGCCAGGCGATTAGTTCTTACCTGCTACCGGACAACTGCTACTGGCTTTTTTTTTTTTTTTTTTAAGTACCCCTTAATTTATCTCAAGTGTTTAATTTAAAATTTCCAGTACCTGTGGTTTTGCATTTTCCCCCAGGTATTCGAGATGTTCAGTGCTGTGATTAATTGGGCTGGCATGATTTCTTGTATTCAGAGACCACTTGAAAGTGGAAGTGAGAAATGAATTGCGCCAGAAGGGTCTGGTCTATTTTTATTAATAGAGCAGATTAGACGGATCGTGAAAACAATCCTCTAATTTACGAGAGTCAATCTCCTCTCTTGTTCGACGGGAGTTGTGACTATTGGGCGGAAACGCCTGCAGTGCGGCGCCCGAGG
>NW_010534957.1:19430-34915 GCF_000687285.1 Phaethon lepturus | reverse complement strand
CCACCTCCCACACGCCGCCGCTGCCGGGACGAGAGATGCGAAGATGCTATTACTGCCGCGAAGACAAAGGGCGTGCGTTTTGCCCAGCATCACCCTTGGAGTTATAATCCTGCATAAACTACTTTTTCTACCAGGAAACGGATGCGAGCCACGTGCGGTTCGGTATCTCAGATGGGAACAGTTGCAATAAGCTCCTTGTGCACGAAAGAGAGACAGGCTGTAAATTCAAGGTGAATCCAGGTTTCTGGGTTAGGCTACTGCTTTAATCTAGCTGGATAATGGAGCCCAGACAGCCCTCGGGCTTAACCGGGCAGGGGTGTTCTGGGGTAGACTGCTGCAACGAGAGGACCACGAGAGTCAAAACTGCCCACTTAGAGGATCTCCCTGTGCCCTGCAGGCACACCTGCTCTGCACCTCCTAAGAGAGGATTTATCCTTGTGCCCTCATGTCCACAAGCCCAGATGCAATCCCAAATTATAATCAAAACTGTCCCCAAACAGCCTCTGAACATCTTCTGGTCAACTGATTGCTACCTCCCCGCTCATCCTGTCCGTGCACGGGGCAGGACTGACCCCTCTAAAGAGAATCCATGATTTTTATATCAAATTATGTTCACCAAGAGACACAAAAAAGCCCCAACCCAGATTGACTTCCAAAGGGCAAATGAAGTAGTTGTTGTAGATGATCACTATAAAGATTAATATCTTAGAAAATGTTTATCCTTGGAGCCCAGCCCAACACCCCAAGCCAGCTGTCAGGATTCAAGATAGTGGCCACAGTGACGAGGGGCTCTGCACACTGCAGAGGAGTAATGAATCTGGCAACGGTCTTAAAGCAAGAATAGATTCTTGCAACTGTGGACTAGTCTGAGGGGCCAACACAGAAGAGAAAATAAGCCCTGTGTTACTGGAAAATAAATAAAAGGAGAACAGTCTAGACTATTTTTGTATTTGTAGAGGTTTCATGCAGTTCACTTAGTGTCCTAAGGCTTTTAGAGAAACGGATTATTCCAGGCATTTTGGGAATGGTAATACACCAGCCTATGGAGTCCTGCAGTAAAGACTTAATTTGCCATTAAACGCTGTAGTTGGCTTTACAAATGCCACAGAAAGGCTCTCACTCAATTCTATTGCTCTCCAGAGAACAACAATTTTATAAAGCATTTTTCATCCCGAGATCTCAGGGCAATTTTTTTGAAAAGAGATGGGCTAGAGATGCTGGCCCGCTGTACACAGAGGGTGTGGGTATGCGTGGTGGGGTCATACGAAGGATCAGAGAAGCACAGGCTCCCCGCAGCCAAGGAGCATTCGAGTGGCATAAGATCAAGATTCAGCAAAATACTAAAAACAAAGGCTGACCTCAGGCACGGCAAAATGTTATGCTCCTAAGTATCACTGACCCAGCGGACAATAACAGGCGCAAAGAAGGAGGAAATGTGAAACCGATGTCGTCTCGTCTCAAGAAACCAAATTGGATAGACGTGTCTGAAAAGCTCTTGGAAAAAAATAGATGCACGGCCCCGCGCGCTGAGCCGTCCTCCCCAGGGAGGATGCAAAGCTGACGGAAGCCGAGGTTGGGTTTGGCGACGCTTATGGCAGTCTTTGGGAGGCAACCACTGGACATGCGTAATGTATGCTTTACTTAGCAAGGACTTGGGTTCTGCAAACTTCCCAAAAGGAATCGTAATAAGATGATTTTTAGTAGTGAAAGTAAATGGGTATTTCTGGCTCCTCAGATACAAGAAAGGATCATCTCTTTCTTCCACAGCTTAGAATTAGGAATAGAGAAATAAGTTATTAGTTAAAAAGTTAAAATAGTTATTAGTTAAAAGCTTTCTCCCCATGAAAAATGATGAAAGAAAAGGTTCTGATGGGAACTTTAGGGTTTTGAGGAGAAAAACCCTACAAGTGTCTGTGTTAGTGCTGGCAAAACACAGTGCTTACAGCACCTGTCCCAACATTATGCTTTTCTTCTGAAGAATAGTAGCATAAGTTATACTGAGAGATAAAACCGAAGCATTTCTAAAAGCAGAACTTGCTAGATGCTATGTGATTTTTACACATGGGAAGTGAAAATTAAGGTGTTTTTTTTTCCCTTTTGTGCATAAGCAATTTTTAAATTGTGAAATGCTCCCAAGAAGCAGAGGCTCCTCTGGAACATACAGGGAATCACTGATGACAGATGTGGTGAGATTAAGATACTTTGGATGGCGGGAACATGACTAAAAAATCTGCCCATTTACTTTGTATCTGCTCTTCTGCTGTTCCCAACTTTCCAGCTCTGCTAAAAGCTCCAGCTATTCCAATCTATAGCCTTCTCTTTGGCAAAGAAACAAACTTCAAGAGTTTCTGGAGCAGGAAAGTTAGACACACCTCCTTTCCTGCCCTAGTCTGAGTCGATGGTTGAAGTAAGCCTTTGTTAAATTAAGTTTAAGTGCTTAACCCCCAGCTGCAGCACACGGCATTATGTGGGAGTCACAGACAAGCAGCATTAGCTTTTAGGTTTTGCTGAGAAGTGCGCTGAATTGCTGTCCGCTGACAATAGCAGCACCAATCTCACCTTTAAGCTCAGTTCATTGGTTTCTAAACACCTTTAAGATATTGACAAAACTGTCAATATTTTATTTTTAGTTATCCTTTCAGATGCATGTCGAGAGTAATTCTGGGAGAGCAGCGTTTAGAAAGAGAAGGTACTGTGAGTCTGAAAACTATTCTTCCATTTAAGACTGCTGAAAGTACTTGAAAGTTTCTGCAAAAGGAAAAGAGAAACCATTTATTTTCCAATCATAACACTGGCATGAGAAACCCAGCAGTAAGTGACTCTAAAATACAGTTGACTTGTTTCACTCAGGCCTGCTCGAAAGGGTACGTAAAGCATGAGCTCGAGGGTGGCTGAAAAATCATAGAATCGTTGAAACATCCACAACCTCTGCATCCGGCGCAGACCGTGCTGCCGATACCCTCATCGCATCCAACCCCACCCGCCGCTCCCCTCGTCCCCAAAAGCCCTAGGCTTTTTGCCCTGGCCCTCGCATGTCCTCGTAGCTACCAAATGTGCAACCCAGCGGAGTTTTGCTTTGCATTTTGCACGCCCACCTCCATGAAGGCTTCCAGGCTTTCACTTCCCACTCTGCATCCCCGGGAGCGGAAGGTCAATGGCACGAGCCACCGACGTCTCCAGTCTAAAGGGGAGCAAGTGCTGTGAGCAAATAAAAACAGACTGTCTGCCTCAGAATCACAAAGTTCATGAAACTTCTGAAGCCCAGTCAAACGTTACAAAAGCCCAAGCCTTTGACGGGCGGATTTGACGCTCCCCTTTCTCGCTCACATTGTCCCTCCAGAAGCAACGATGACAGGTTGCTGTCACAGTGAGATTCATCAGTGGACTCGCGTTAAGTGATTTCTCAGGTTTTCTCCAGCACAAAAGAAAAATAAAGTTTATGTGAGAAATGTCCCCAAAAAAATTTAATATAAAAGAAATACAAATGATGCATAGAGGAAACAAAGCCCAAACTATGGGGTTTTTTATTGCTCTTTTGTCTTCCGGAGTGAGGAAAAAGAACTGATCAGCCAGCAAGATGCTGGCAGTGTTAGCAGGCAGGAAGAAATGAGGTCTTGGTACATTGCTCATGACATTTCAAGACCAGATCTCCATTTCATGCCAAAAATACAGAACTCCTGTGTTTTATAAGACCAGTAGTGGTCAGTCACATGACAAACTTCTAAATTTAATTGTGCATGCTTACAAACGGAGGCAGAGTGCCAGGACTTCTGCCTTTGCACAGAAGTTTCTGGGAGGTACCTGTGTACCTTCCACCCATCATTTGCCATGGACTCACAACGCTGTTTTCGGTCTCAAATAATTTTTAGGGAGCTAATGGACAGATGGAGGCAGGACAATAACGTCAGCTTTTACTACTGGACAATGAAATATTTTTCTCTTGAGCACAATCACAGCATGAAAGGTAGAAGGAGAAAGGATATGGACTTACTGCTTCCATATGCTCCATCAGAGTGACCAGCTGTACTGCCAGCAGGAGGTCACCCGTGTCTGGCTTTCTGAGTTGCGAAAGCATTGCATGCTTTCGTCATTTGTTTTTGCGCTGGATGCAGGTTCCAGAGCTGTTCTGGAAACATAAACCTGAATAAAATCAGTGGAAAGGTTTGAAATCACAGTTCTTGTTCCCTGCAAACTGGTCCTACGGTGGCCATGGGGCGCAGAGCCCCATGCAGCTCATCGCACCTGCAGGACTGCTCGGTCTCTGCAATTACCCGCATAAGGCTTGAGGAGCTAGGCAGTAATGGATTTTATTTTATATATTTTTTATATATTTTTTATATTTTATAGCCTTCTGTCTCAGAATCATGTTCATTTAATTCCTTAAAGCAAGCTTTTAAAATGCTGTGCTGGTATACATCCAAAACGGTGCCGCTAAAGCGTCCAGGTTCTCTGTGTTTAGAGGAGTAACTGAGAACGGTGTTTAGTCCTCCCGTCATTTCTCCTTTTGTTACTACAGAAAGAGCTTCCTTCCCCTGATTTTGATGGCAGTTAGACTTTTATTTCAGTGTGCACACAAAATGCCATGCAGTTGTGAGCACCAGTCTGGGATTACAATTACAGAGACCGCAAAAGGAAGGGACAAGGACAACAAAAGGGGGTTTGCTGCACGGTGGCTGCGAAGGGCTGCCAGGTAAACCGCAACGTAGCATTTTCCCATGACATTTACATGGAGGAGGAACCGTCCAAGCTGGAATCGCCTTCACTGTAGGAACAATACCACAGTCTTTTAAGAAAAGGCACTAGCAGCCTCCAGGTGCAAATATCAGCTAGCCTACAACCCATGGAGATCCCAAAGCATTACCAGTTTAGCCTCAGAGTCTCCTTTTGCAGCAAGGATCAATGTCCTTTTACCAATAATGAAACATGCGAGTCAGAAACCGAGCGTGTCACCCAAAGAGCCTGTGGAGAGATGGAAGCAGGCCTGGCAAAGTCTGGCATGAAATTCAGCTTCTCCCAGCCCCAAAGTCTTCCTAATACCGCTGGGAGCAGCCACTTGATACACAAGGCGGTTCCCTCTTGACTGTGTAGAGAGTCACAGGCACAGAAGTCCTCATAATCACAGTTTACGGCTTTTTAACTTTAATTTTTTAACTTCACTCAAGCAAGTTGTGACTGAAGTTAATCAAAGTTCTCCCAAGGTAGAAAAAAATCCCTAAAACCAAACAAGCAATAGCATGACACGTGGCACAAGAGGGACCTCATTGGCCCTGCCTATTCCCCTTTAAGCAGCACAAAGCAAGCACGCAGCCACAATTTTTATGCTGAAACATTTTGCAGTTTGCTTTGCACCAGAGACAGCAACGACACAAAGTACATGGCCCGGGAGATTCATACTGGAACGGAGCATCGTCTATTTATATAAATGCCCCTATGGAAAGCAGGGTGTATTTGTAAGAGCACAGATGTTTCTTTGTATTTTGCTCGAGTATTTTCTTCTCCTGAAAGGCACTTACTCTGGGATGGTTAACAAGACAGATTAATTCATGTGGATCCTTGCAGCAGAGTAGGGCTGTCACTGGTGGGGAGAGAGGTTTGATTATATTATTCCCTATTGTCAACACAGGCACTTTGCAATAGATATATGGCTAATAAAATCTTTTAGTAGTAGAGGGTCCTTGAGTTTCAATTTTGAACCTTTGGCCCTTGCTCAAATCACCAGCAGATGCAAGCATTAATAAAACCAAATAGCACGTGGATACTAAAGAGGCATATGGCTGGGTACTCAAGAAGGCAGTAAAACACAGAAGAGGGATCTTTACAATCTGGTTTGACCTAATGGAATCATTCTTTCAATAATAAAATTACTCTTTACTGAAACATGATATAGCATACCTCAGACCAGTGAAGTAATTCCCAGAAAATTCGGGAGTTTAGGGTTGATGCTGCTCGATGGCACGTTTTCATTTGAAAATCTTAGGCGAATTCACAAACATGGACTGATGAGGAGAAAACTGAACTATGGCTAAGGGAGCAAACAGGTGGAAAATAAAAGACAGGGCTTTGCGGAAAGCTTCCTTTATGAAATGATCTCTTTTCAGCCGGCAGCTCTGCCTGGGATGCAGACTCCAGGTCAGTCTGCCAAAATGCATTAGAGATCTATCAAACCTTTCATTAACTTCAGGTCAATTTAACCTCCTTTTGAGTTCTCTGCTGATCTATCCTCACCCACTGTGTTATCAATAAGCTGTGATACCAGCGGGCAAAGCAATGAAAAAGCTTCTTAACGGACCACGTTCAGGAATCCAGACACTTCCCTCCAGTCCCACGTCTGCACGCAGGGAGCAGTAAGTCCAGGAATAGAAGGCAGCGGTGCTGGTCACCACTGCTTTCATGCTCTGCAGAGAGAAATCCCCTCCTTGCCCACATCCAGTGGATCTTCCTGGGATTTACAGCCAAGCACAGATTGGAACCACATCCAGCTGGATGCGGGGTTCACACCCAGACTTTGCCCAGCAAAACTCTGTGCTGGCAGCAGCACAGACACCCTCGGCTTGCAGAGAGCTCTCAACTTCACATCGGCTTCCAAAAGCATGCCAAGTGCATTGGGCAGGTACGCGGGACTTCGGCAACCCCCAGCCTACACAAAGGGGCAGGCACCACCTCTGCCATCCTGCCCGCGCTTTGCGCCGGTAACGGGCAGCTCAGCACCGGCGGAGCCAGTGCTGACGGCAGCGGGCACGGCATTGCCTGGAGATGAGCACAAGCCGTGTGAGCTTTGCTCTCGCGCTGACCTTGGGCTCTCAGGGGGCTGGCGCTGCTCTCAGCAGCATCCAAGTAGATTGCTACAGAGCAGCCATCACACAGCACAGTGCTGGGGAGCAAAAAGCTCCCAAAACGCATTTTAGTCTTTATGGGCGTGAGAAGAGATCGCGCCAGTGCCTGCCAGACTAAGTCAGAGCGCACGAGGCGGTTTCAGACTAGAGGCTGCCATACACATCCAGTGTACTGCAAGTGAGTTTTGTTGCTAATTAAATCCTTTCTCTTGATTATTTATAGCCCTCTATTTACTGGCTCATTGATTTTAGAGGCCATGTTAGTTTTCTTTTTTACATGTCTGTCTGAATGGCCAGATTATAACTTATTACACAAAGAACAAGTGAATTGGTGTCAGAGTGATCTATTACACAGATGGTCTGCGAGCGAAGGGCCTCTGTCTTTGACTTTGGCATACTGAGAAGCCAGGGAAAGATGCTGAGCCCAGTTCATTTGGTGCAAAAAGAAGATTGTCATCCCTGTCAGTGGCTGTTTCGGGAAGTTGAGGACATTGGCTCCATGTGGTTCCTTCTGTGTTGGCTGAGGGTTAGAGAGGAAACAACTGGGGAGGTGGAAACAGAAGTCATCTGTGAAAACACAGGAGACATAGATGTAAAGAGAAAACAGTGTTTGCTGCCTATAATAAGAGAATTATGGGATGTTAATTGAAATTAGCAGGCAGCAGGCTTGAAAACAAGAGGAAGATGTTCAGACATGCAAGAACGATATGGAGCTCTGCCACAGCTTGCTGTAGAAGCCAGAGATTTGCATGATTTCAGAACTAGAGAAGCTGGTGGGAGAAGACTGCCCCTGAAGAGATCCTAAGCACAAAGTCTCTCTGGTTTAGGAAAGCCCACGAGTCGCTGTGGGAGCGTTCAGGGGAATCGGCACTACGCGCTTCCCGTGCTCTCATACTCTGGCAGCTGCTGTTGGCCACGGTCAGACGGAGAAAAGCCTGAGCCAGGAGAGCTGCTCCAAACTGACCTTAATTGAATTAAAGCTAAAAATCAAAGAAGAAGCTGGGAAGCACATTTAACCTGGCCACCTGAGGCAGTTTACCAAGCAGAAATGTCCCGCGGCAGCAATGCTGCGGCAGCGGAGGCTGACCCCCACCGCGCGAGTGACCGTGAAACCCTCAGCCTTACCCAACCCACCGAGGGAGCGCAGATCACGTGCTCAGCCTGCAAACACATTAAGTCCTCCGTGTAAGAGGAAGAAGGCTGGCTTTGTACCCACCAAGGCCTTCGGTTTAAAGGATTCAAATCCATTTCCCAGCGTGAACAACCCTTTCACGGTATATTTATGTGGCCTTTCAGCATCAGTACCTTAAGATCAAGCATTTCCAGTTGTCGCACCACCATGTAGCTGGGAGGGAGCTATCAGCACTCCGGCAGGGAGCTGGAGCTGGGTCGCGTGTCGCAGAGCGGGGGTTACGCCTGCCCGAGGATGAAACGGCTGCTGCGGTCTCCCCAGAGCGCCAGCACGCGCCTCGCGGTCACCGGAGGTCGAGGGTGCAGAGACCACGTCTACCCCTGCGGCACCGCAGCAGATACGCTGGGAAAACCAGTTAGGCTTTTCGTTCAGGCGAAGTTCAGGACTGATGCAGCAGGCTGATGTGTTCCAGTGCTCTGAAGTGGAATGACAGCGATGTAGCGGGAATTGGACTGTGTATGAAATGAGGAAGGGGTGGATCTGGAGCCACATCTGCTACGGGAAGATGCTAGGCTGCAGCACAAGCCTGACCCTTGGCTGGACTTTGAGGACATCTGAGTGCCTGTACCCAAGCTTTTAGTAAAACTTGGTACTCCAGCTGTAAAGTGGCAGCGCTCTTGCTGCACCTGATGTGGGGTATCTGCAAACATCCCTCCACGCATGGAGGCAGAGAAACCTCAACCCAAACCAAAGCCTGTCTCAGACCCTGTAAGGTCTTTAGGACTCCAGATACAGACAGACACAAAAAACCTTGTGCTGTTGTGAGGCTGTGAAGCTGACACTTTATATTGCTGTTCTGGGGAATTCTTCCAAGTGTTGAGTTGCCCACTGCTATGTCAACTTGTACCTGACCTTTAAATTTACTGTATTTGCAAGAAATGAAAACAGGTTCTTTCCCTCTATTCCCCAACTGTTTTGTGCTTAAAGGAAATAAACTTTTGTTTCAATAATCATAAACACAAAAGGTTCCCCAGAGGGCTGTTTAAGACTCCAAGCTAGTTAAAAAGAACATTTGCATGAATTAAAGAGCAACAGCAAGTCACCACTGATCTAAGCTTCTTTCTAGTGCTTAACTAGTGTCTGTAGGTGGGGAAAAGCAAGACAGATTGGTAGGAGGTAGGAAAGATGAAAACTGGGATGTTTGTTCTGCTTTGCAGTGCGTTTCCCAAGCAGCAGCCGGGCAAACAATACCCGTCCTTCACCGGCCACGCGGTCACTTCATGCCTGTATCTGCAACAAGGTGTAAGGGACAACCAGCCCTTCTACAACGGCTCACAATTTTGGCTCCCACAAGGCAGCACTGGGATTGAGCGGGGAACAAAGGGAGGTCTCGTGCTGGTTCCCGTTACTCAGAGCTGCCACGTTGGGCACCGTCCCTCGTCTCGCGCAGGGAGCTTTGCCTTGCTCTTCCACTGCAGACCCCGGATGGAACTCCCAGACTGCTGAAGCCTGCCTGAATTACGGGGCAGGAGTAAAACAACAGAGTGTGTACGTCCGTGGCTCTTAAACACACAGACATACGCTATAAAGCACAGAAAATATAGTTTGCTCATGCCTATGTCTTACTAGTGTTTCTTTCGTTCCCACCAGATCGTGTTTATAGATGTCTGACCTCAGCAAGGGTGTACATCTACATCCGTGACCTGTCTATGGTTCAGACTGCACAAGGAGCCACTTTGCCACGGGGACTTTCACAACACGGGCCGTCGGCAAATAGCTTCTCGTCAGATCTGTGGGCTGTTTTACACACCAGCTCCTGTCCTGTGTAAATTCACGCGTGCCTGCAACACTACCCGCTGCCCAGCACTGGGAAGGTGATGGGCAGGTTGTGGTAACCTGCCTAAAAGCTTTGCTCAGGTAAGGTGAATGCTATCATCACTTAGGACACCCGCAGCCACCCTGTCCCCCTCGCTACGTCCCCTGGAGGGGTGAGACATGGCCACGTGCACATGGACGGATACATACACCCACATACGACTCTATATTCATTGGTGTATTTGCTTATTTCCCCACACAGGACTGACCAAAATCCTCAGTGTGCCGCTTATAAAGCCTGCCACACAAAACAGACATGAATTCGTGTCCTCTGTAGCTAGTGCTGGAGCTAGAGACCTTCGCCTTTCACTGCAGCGAGAGACCTCGGCCTTTTTTTAAATCATTGTGTTCAGAGAAGTCAACATCCTCCACATCAAGCAAAAGAATCCATTGGAAAGGGACTAAAATGTAAAGTCCTTTTTTATACGAGAAAAGCTCTTGTTGAATGCATTCTTATCGCTGCAACACGCAAAACGTAACAGGAAGATTTGCAAAGATGATGCATAGTTTAAGAGCTCCAGCAGGACCAGATACCAAACAGCCAGGTGCAGCGTGGCTCAGATCTGCCTTGATTTTAAAGCGCTGTGTGGGAATGAAACTTCGCCAAAAGTTATGTTTGAGTCTGTGAAGCCTGGATGGGTTTGATCAATTATTCAACCGCAGCCCAAAGTCCCTGTTAATCTACACAAAAACCACGGTGACTTGCAAGGGAAGGCAGAGGCTGGGTGAGCAGTTTTGGGGGTGAGTAGAGCCGGAGGGGAGCAAGCCGACAGCGCTGGCGCGGGGCAAGCGTGAGCTTGGCCTCTGGGGCTCAGAGACTGCGACCTTGGCTAGTTGGCTGTGGCAAGGTTTAACCAGAAACTAGTCCAATGCTGGCCTGTGGGCCTCTGTGACCAGCAGGTCCTCGCTTACGGAGTGTTACCTAAGGAGAAAATCTGTGCAATTAGAGGAAGCTGAAGGGCCGGGCTGGTTTTAGGTTTTGCAATGCTGAGATAGTTACAGAAACCACGCCAGGAGCTAAAAATTTGTTTTTGTAAATCCCCCAGTCTCGAGGGCTGAAGGTTACAGAGCGCAGGCGCCTATGTCTTACTAGTGTTTCTTTTGTTCCCACCAGATCGTGTTTATAGATGTCTGACCTCAGCAAGGGTGTACATCTACATCCGTGACCTGTTGCTGTTCAGCAACCACCCAGCCGGGGAAGGCAGCGCGCCACGCCGTTGGGTGACCGGTCACACAGGGAGATGGTTTCACGAGCCTGAGCGTTACTCAGCAGCTCCGTAGCACGGGGCTGAGGACGGGGAACCTTTCACAACCTCTGGGAAGTGGCCCGAGCCCCGCTGGCACGTGGCAGCCACCCACGGCGGCGGGGGTTTGGCTGAGCGTTACTCAGCAGCTCCGTAGCACGGGGCTGAGGACGGGGAACCTTTCACAACCTCTGGGAAGTGGCCCGAGCCCCGCTGGCACGTGGCAGCCACCCAATTCACCCAAGCCCATAGCACAGGAGCTCTGGGGACGCGCTGGCAGAGCCCTGTCCTCGCAGCATGGGAGGCCCCCAACCAGAGAGCCACACCACCGTTTTGCAGAAGGGGATGAAGGTCTTTATTTGAGATGGAAGAGATTCATAAGTCACTACTGGGGAGGAGGGGGTGGGCTCTCCCTCAGTGCGAGTTGGTCAGTCTCTGCTCTAATAAACGGCTCCAACAGGAGGAACAATAATTGCTGTCGGGGTCCTGGGATGAACTGGCTGCGACCCAGCGGTCAGCCCCGCGTCCCCGTGCCCGATACGGCAGCACGCGGAGCGGGAGCTTGTGCGAGTGTTTGCCCAGGGACGGTGGAAGCGGCTGCGCAGGAGTCACGAGCGGCAGAGCGAGCGCGCTTCCCTGCACGGCCCGTGTCCTCCTCCGCGCCTCGCCGGCAACACCCACCCAGGCAAAGACGGAGGCAGCAATTTAATTTCAGATGCCCTGGAGGGACTCCCACAATGAAAAGTCTGCAGAAGGAGGTAAACTCTGCTGCTGCCATTCACAAGTAAGTATTTTTTCCAGGCACAAGCAGTGCCTTTTCCAGAGAGCAGCAGCATTTTCTTAGAGGCAGAGCAGGGCAGACCACGGTTTCACAAGCTGAAACTCCGATCTGGGGAACTTTAACCTCCAGAGAGCAACTACAGGAGCCACCCTACTGGGTGTTGCTGTTCCGAAACAGATCAACACACAATGGCAACCTGACACCAGGTACAGCTTCCTGCTTTTTAGTAGTATGTGAGCTTGTCATTCCTTTCTCAGGAAGGCACGAGGAAGGCAAGTACATTTACAAGTAGCAGCCGTGGGACTGACAGCGGGATGCTGTGTGTGCAGTTGAGTCACAGGCACACTTCTTTGACCGGTTTTGTTTCTGCACGGCATTGGAAACTGATGAGGGGTGTTCGTCTCCTGCAACATCGTCTGGTGGCTGCTGTTCAGAAGTCATGTCAAATCCTCCATCCCCTCCTTTGCTCTGCATCACTGGCACCATTCGCCACCCATCCAGAGTCACAGCAGCGTCCCCGCAGTCGCATTTATGTTTTACACCAAAAACGTGTCCCTTGCACACCGTACAGCACACCTTATCGCTCATTGCCAAACAAGGGAGAAGGCAGCATCTTTTCAAGTTCAAGTGTTTTGCAGGATTTTAAATAATTACCTCTGCTACCCTCTCCGCACACGTGCCCGAAGTGACTCTGATAACGCAGTCTCACACCACGATCTCCTGCCGCAGGGAGAGGGGCTCTGCCTGCCGTGGTGCTTTGTTCCTGCCACACACCGTTTCCTCCAGGGAATTTCCTTACAGCTGCGAGGAGCCTGGCACAAAGGAAAAAAGACTTTCTAAGTTTGCTCTGGGAGGAGAACAGTCACGCTGGTTAACTGAAACATTTTCTTGCTTGGCCAAAATCCACACAAATAGGACTTGAACGCTTCGTCCTCCTTCTCGCGCAGAGTCCTCTTGCTGCCCGAGCACGCGGTTGCTGCCTGAGCGCACAGCAAAGGGAAGGCAGCAAGTGGCAAAGGAAGGCTGGTGCATGCAGCAGTTGCCATTTGGAGCCTGTCAAACCTGATGCCATCAGCTTATCTATTATTTGAAATAGTAACTCAGAAGCGTGAAGGTGTACTGCTGCTATTTACAGCAGAGGGGAATGCAAGGCTGTTTGCTGGCGTCCCCCAGTGCAGCTGGCCCAGGCAGAAAGCTGACTGGTGTGGGTGGCCATGCAGGTGTGTTGCCATCTGAAATCCATCAGTATCACACTGCCAAACTTTCAAGCATGCACCCACAAAATGAGGAGTCTAATACACACCAGAGGAGCCCCAACCTTTCTCCTCTGTATCAGTATGGTGGATGAAGCATGGGATGATGATGATGATGATATCTGCCAATCCATCCAATCTCACTTTCAACACTGGTTTCTCATACTCTGCTGGACACCTCCTGCTTTTGAAAGCCATTCAGAAAGGCTTTAGTTTTAGTGCAGCTCTACCTGACCATCACAGTCCCCTATAGATCCAAATTTGATGCACATGACTGTCACCTCCCTGGGGTGAGGAGAGCCAGGACACTGGGCTGAGCTCCAGCTACACATAAGAGCAGTGGTAGAGTAAAATGTAAGCTCTGAAAAACAGGAGCCCACACATGGACCAGAGTTCTTTTTGCCAGGTCTGGTAGATGACCAGCATTTCTGGATGGAGGTTGGGGCAGGGAGAGACAAATGCCATGCATATAGTTGTAGTCACTAAACCTGGGGAATGCTGCAAAGGAATGATCTCTGTTTGAGGCAAGTATCTAAACACCTGGGATTACAAGCTGTTCTTACCTAGAAAAAAAAAAAACAAAAACACATGCTGACAGTTCTTACATTTCCAAACCCTTATTTGATTCTTTATAAGATACAGGAAAGCAGAAAGGCCCATCATCATGGGCATCTGATCAATACACCTAAACCCCACTTTCACTTTGATCTCACACCAGGCCCTGGTTAGTTTTTGAAATGTAAATACTGCTTTTGAACACTTAATCTTCCCTTAAAGCCTGACGGAGGGGAGAGATTCAGCTGTTCAAAGAGTAGAGGACAACAGCTGATCCAAGACCTGATGGCAGCAAGGTCTGTCCTAGGATGTTAACCTGCTCCCCTCTCCCCACCACCCAAACCCCTTCCAGGAGTCCAGCTGATGTTGTGGGCAGGCTGGAAAGGATAGAAGCCAGCAAGCTCCATCTAATCCCAAGCACAGTCACTTGCTCTTGGGCGATCACCAGTGCCTGAGAGCCCCTGCATGCGTGGACTGAAGGAAGCCAGTGAAGGACCTGATCCCATGGTACGCCACTCTGTAGCCACCCATCCCATCCCACCCAGGCTCAGGCATTTTTTACAACACAAGGGACCAAAGGCAGTTTTCTGGAAACACTGGGCTTCCGCTGCAGAGAGGAAACACAGGAAGCAAATCAACAGAGAACCAGAGATTAGTGGGGGAACGGATAGCTCCTACAGGGCACCTGGGTGGGTAGGCACACCTCATGAACTGATGGGTCTCTGCCCTCAGCCGTGGCCTGGCCCCCCGTATGAGCTGCTGTGTAGGCTGGAAAGCTCTTGCTTCTCCTGAACTGCCATTTACCAAATTTAATTTTTTTTTCTGAAATAAGCAGCAGCACCTTTGGAGTGAGTTCTAGGAAGAGGGATCCTAGGAAGAAACAGGATCCTTTCATTGTTCCAACATTTGCTGCAAAGCTATTTAACCTCAGAGCAAAGTTGTAACATCCTTACCTATTCAGGGAAAGGACAGACCACTGTCTCTAGTGGTCGGACAGCACAGAAGAGCCTGAACTTGGCTAAAGCTACTTAGCCAAAAGCGTGCAGTTTGCTCAGACTCCTGCTAGCCCCAAGGCATAGGGCAAGATATATATCAGAAGGAAGGAGCCTACCTGTGCACTGTCAGTTTTCATCTGGCATCAGTTTACCCCAATTTCAGTTTATACATCTAGGTATCTTCAGAGGCTGGCAGAGAGGAGCACACCATAGGTAAAAGCTGATCTCATCCTGAGGCCATCAGCCTCAACCAAAAAAAAAAGCCCTTAATTATGGCTAAAAAGACCTACTCCTCGTTAAGGAGAGTACCTAAATCAGCTCACATTTTGACAACAGGCAATGATGCATTGTTCTGAGTGGACAACAGTGCCCGTTTTGGCACATTAGTCTTGCTGTAGGGTCCCAGTCTTTGCGACAGACTTCCAGCTTCCTCATCTACCTGTCTCCACAGGCAGAGGTCCTGTCTTGCTACCTATCTCCAGAGGTTCCTGATTCAGTACAATAAACTGTCAGTAGTCCCTCCACTACTAAGAAGAAAAATTCATTAGGAAATGGGAGGCCCCCAGACACTTTTACAAGAAGAGCCTGTACTAAACGAGCCACTTCAGTAAGATAGGCAAGTTAAACCAGCATCGCTCGTCTCCTCCAGAGTCTGAGTTGTACAGATTAACGCCACAGTCCCCGAGGAGTACTGCTGTGAGCTTCCCTTGCCCACCTTTCCGAGGCAATCTGCACGAGGACCTGCCCGATCGCCGCACACCAGCGACCAGCTCACACCCCCCCCCCCCCAGCCGGGCGGCAGGCAACGCCGCCCGGG
>NW_010534957.1:14165-19380 GCF_000687285.1 Phaethon lepturus | reverse complement strand
GGCACGGCTTGGTAAAGCCAAGCGAAGCCGGAGGGGTTTTACGGCTGAAGCCGAAAGCTTGCCGGCCTGTTCTCTGCTCTGAGCACGTTGGTGGCCGCTGGGTTCCAGGATGGGCAACGCGGTTATTGAGAGCTGCGCAAGGGTCGGAAGGGCAAGAAGACGAACCTGTCTCTGCAGCTGGGGCTACTCCTGGGACGGGGCTGAGCCGTGCTGCGCCTGCGGCTGGTGCTCGCCTGGGGCAGGGGAGGTTCAGTGGCCACGGGTGAGTTCAGCCCGTGCCAGGCAGCTGCCGGCAGGGTATCTGCTTGCTGAGAAATTCCAAAATTTCATCTGTTCCTGTCAGGTAAAGACAGATAAGGAGATCAGATAAAGGGGGGGAAAAAACCTCACCAAAGATTAGAACAGTTTCTGGTGACATTTTAAGCTACTTTTTCTGTTGGATCTGCAGACACTCTGCCCTTTTATGAGCATTCAGCTATGTTTGGACTATATTCTTAAAACTGTGAGGTTTTGTTTGTTTTCCTTACTGGAAACTAAGGACGTGTCAGGTCTTGATAAAATCATCACTCTTCACTTAAAGGGCTGAAGTCCTTTATCCAAGTAAAATCAAAGGGCAAGGCACGGACTGCCTTGACCTCTGGTTTCAGAGATCTCCAAGAAACATCAGCATTTCAGGCTGTCTGTATTGTTTATTGTACCAGGAAGGAACGGAGGCTTAGCAACGATATCTATTTATCAGTCCACCTGTCAGACGAATAATGCAGTTGTATTAATCATAATCACCCAAGCTCTTATCTGAAGGGCAATCTTGGACTGAGCACATCTCCCCAGCACAATGCGTGGCCAGTCTTGGCCGGCCGGTGGTAGGAAAGCAGAAGGAAATGAAAACTTCGTTAGGTCAGAGACTTGGGCCATCTGCTGGGATTGCTGATAGCAATGTAGAGTCCAGAGGAATTGCTCAGGAAAAGGAAACAAAGTCTCCTCGATTTAATCACACTGAGGTTTTGGGAAGAAAGCTGTGACGTCCTCACAATATCCATCACAACCGGCATTGCCCATGGGTTGGTTCTTTTGGGTAGAATCCACCTATGAGCAACAGGGAAGGGGTTATTTAGCGCTGGTCAAATCACCAGGTAGTATCTGTAGCCTCCTCTTTCCCCACCACTTGTTCCAGTGGGGACAACAGTGTCACAGGATGCACAATTTTGGGATACCATAACTGGAGACGGAGCTAAAGAGCAGAATACCAGAGGAAATGTGAAGAGGCAGGCTTTGGAGGTTCCAGGGCCTGTGGGTCTAAGCCGAGCTGGAGGTCACCCCACGATGCTGTGCAAAGGATCGTCGTTCAGCGAAGAGCCAGGTCTCCCCACACGATGGAAATGACTGACGGAGGGCACAGTGATGGTTTTTAATGTGTTTACAGTCAATGTTGCAGGAGGTGTTGCAGCTCATTTCTGTTCAGGCACATTGTGTGGATGATGAATGTTCTCTAATAGCTGCAATATTTAGTATTTAATGTAAAATCACTTGCTCCTAATGCTTTGCACTTCCAAGGTTATGAAGCTCGATTTATGCCTGGCTGCAGAGTTGACAAATCCACACTAGTCCCCAGCCCAGGTAGTTGCACGGCAAAGATATAAGTGGGGAAAGTATTTCCCACCTCATCCCACCTTTTGTACCTTTCCATCAAGATCTTTCCTCTAAACAGCCCCCAAAACATCTGGGGTTATCTTAGTAATAGAGTCCCTACACCTTCCCATAAACATTTTCTCACATTTGCTTCAGCATCAGCTGAAGAAAACGCTCCCATCCAGAAAAACCACCCTGCACAGCACAAATTTCTCTGCCTCTGACCTTCCATCTTACCACAACCATGTTTTGTGTTTTTCCCATCTAGACCTCAAAGGACCCAACGGCGGGAAAGGACCATGAAGGGAGGAAGGAGGCACCCGCCTAAACATCAACATACAGCCTACGTTTGGGGACACTGAAGAGGAAGGGACTGCCAGGGCTCCACACCGACAGCCCCGTGCCCCAGGCACCAGCCAGGCTCTGTGCCAGTACGTGGAGCTCTGTAATTGCAACTAGCACGCTGTAATGCAGCTCGGCTCTTGGAACAAGAACAAATATGATTTCTTGGAGGGATGGTAGCTTAAAATCCAGGGACCAGCGTCAAGAGCACAGCAATCCGCTCCCGTTACTGTCATTTATTTTGTGCTGCTGGTGGTTGCCTAGGGGGAAAAACAGGCAGAGATTTGAAAGACAGTGCTAATTTAATTTGCCAGTATGAATAAAGATAAGACTGTAAAGCATGTTAATGAAGCTACAGTATCGCATAATTCACATGCAAGGGAAACACTGCCTTTCTCAGATCATGATTGTCTCCTCCACATTCAAAACTGATTAAAACAGGATGAGGGCATTTCATTACACGCCCTCCCATGAAAGGCAATGTTCTTCCAGGGACACTGGGGCACGTTTAGAAAAAGCTGTAGGAGGAAAGATAGATGCCTATTGCCATAGTTGGTTAAATGTACAAATTCAAGTGCGTTCACCATATCAGCATACTTTACCTGTTCACATCTGTTTATCTTAGTTTTACGCCTCTGTGGGATTCTCTCTCTCTCCCCGTTTCCTTCGTTTGTCAATTGACAAAAGAAAATAGCCCAAATTATGTTAAAAAAAGTACTACAAACCCCAGGGAGCAAATTATGTCCCTAGAAGAAGGCGAAAGATTTTCTTCTAGTTAAGCAAATTAGAATTTAGAAAAATCAAAATTCTCAGCAGCAGATGAAAGCCCTTGCTGGTTCCCTGGAGCACCCGTGAGGGTTCCTGGGCATGAGTTTTCATCAGGTCCTGGCTTCATAAAGCAGGTATGGTTCATTCTGTGTCTATAAAGAGAAGATGACTGATCCTTATAGATATTGAGGCTTGTGCTTCTTACTGAGATCAGTGGGAAATCAGTTCCCAACCCTGTAAGAGAATAGCAAGCCAATGTCTTTAACCCAGAAAGAAAAAAGCATATTATTATTAAAATTAATAACCTATCAAGCCTGCTTAATCTTGATTTAACTGCATGAAAAAGATGGATTTGCAGGTCTAGCCAACTGGGTGGAGGATAATTTAAGGCAATTTTAGAAAAGGAGTAAAAGCATTTTCATTGATATGTAGGAAAGGACCATCAAGGCATGCAGGAGCATCATCCATGATGTCCTGACTTGGAAGCCTGGGTATGTGCCCCGTAGCGTAAGTCAGGCTACCGTGGGCCACGCAGTATGCTCAGTTTTAAGACACTTTGCTGCTGTTGTGCAGTATTGCCAGCACAATGACTCGACCCCGGAGGGATGTTACAACGTAAGTCACACGCCCTGTGCTTCCTTGGGCACGGCGATGTCTGTTTTGTGTCTCTCTGAGGTTTCCCTTAATTGCCAAAATTGCCCAGATTAAAAGTGCTCTTTGGGATAGGAAATTACAGCGGAAACACCTCGTATCTGTGCCCTTTCAGTTTAAAAACGCAAAAATAATAGCCTGCTTTCATCATCTGTCTGATCTGATCACAGCAAGTTTTAGCAAAAGCATTGGGAAGAAGTCTTAGCCCCGCTGCTCAGCAGCACCGTGCTCTGCTGTCACCAGGACACAAGGACATGGTGTGTGGCACAGATGGAGAGCGGGTTTACAGGAGAGGAAGGCAGAAAATTACCCATGCTTTAATTTAGTCATCACTGCTATGGACCCCCAAAATATTAAAAAAAAAAATAGTTTTAAAGACTGCAGCACTAGGCTCAACCTACGGGTGGCCTCTATGGGACAGAGGGTCCATGAAGTGCTCCTTCAAGGCGAGTGGGCAAGGAGGTTGGCCATCACTGCACCCTTGGACAAGAATCAGGTGCTACATCTATTCCCCTTACAAAGATCCTCTGCCTGGGCCACCGCAGTGAGGTCAGCGCGGCTATGGCTGTTTGGTGCCCACCTGGACCTGTCGCCAGCTCCCGTCAGCTGCGTTGTTTCAGGCTGGAGGCAGAGCGTGGCCAGCACGTAGGTGTGGGCACAGCCGGGAGCTACAAGCCTGGCACTACTCACACCCCGATTAAGGACTCCGGCACCGATGGAGGGCAGAATTACCGGCTCTTGGCCATTAAAGGCCTCGTATTTCAGATCTGGCTCCCAAAATCCCTAGGCAAGGCTGGGAAAGAGGAGGGGTGATAAAGCAAAGTGATACTTATCGAGTGTGTCATACATTTATCCCAGCTTTTTTTCCAAGCAGTTTTTGGAAATCTCATCTCTAAGGATTTATTTTTTTCCTCTGCCTCAGCTCCCTTTACCACTTTTCCTCCTTTTTCTTTCTGTACAGCAGTATCTCTTGTGCCTTCCTCCACCTAGTAAAGGGCTATGAAATCCAGGAAATTCATGAACTCCCAGAAAGTTATAGCTCTTAAAAAAGTATTCATTTGCAATGTGAAAAATGGTTTGATGTATATCTAGACCTAGGTGACTTTATGGAGCCATTACGGTGCAGGTTTGAACTGTAACATGATATATCTGTCTGTAATTACTTGGTCTTAACTGTTGCTCAAACCTTCTGTTTTATACAGAAAAGGTATAAGTAAAAAAACCCTTTTTTTTGAGTCTCCAGGGGTAAACCTGTGCTGGGCAGTCAGGCCAAATGCGAGAGGCATGTTGGGGTTAATTGACTGAAATCAGGTAAAATGGGTTCAGTTTCACAGAACAGAGGATGGCACTGAAGAATGAACCGGATTTCAGAAAATCATGAAGTATTTGAAACAATAAATATTGTCCGCTCTCGGTGTTTCTTTTGGTTTCTAAACCGTTATAAGTCCACTTGAGTGAAGTGTTCAGGCTTTTTAATACATCCGTACAAGAAAGCTTTGCATTTGCTGAGCTTTTTTCCTTTTAATGCGAGAATTTCTCTCCTGTAATCACACGCCTTGAGGAGGGCTTTGTGATAGGAGATTGAAAAACAATTGTGATGTTTAGCAGAATGACACAGTCAGCAGCTGGTTTCTCCAAGCCTTGCAGCCTGGAGTTGCACATACAGCTCTTCCAAATAGATCCAGACCTGGCGCAGACCACCACCAGAACTAGTTCATGTTTTACACCTGGTTTTCTCCAGGATAAAATACCAGTTCCAGAGCAAAGAGGGTCATCAGTTCCTTCAGAATTTGGCTGAACCATTGTTTGCTTTCTTTGCCTCCTC
>NW_010534957.1:0-14134 GCF_000687285.1 Phaethon lepturus | reverse complement strand
CCTCAGCTACGCTCGTCCAAAATAGTTTGTTTTTCTTGTAAATTATGACTTCCACCTTCATCTAATACAAGGTATTAATGCATTGCTCCACTGCCGGGCCGCACACTGAACAGCTAGGGAAACTGAGGCAGGCACTGTGAACGTAACAGTAATGCAAAATATACCGCATTTTCCACGTGTGCTCACGCCAAGAACTTGTGAAGACCATTTCACCCAGCCTCCTGAAAATGTGGAGTTAATTACAGATCTTCAGCACTTCTGACTCCAGGCCAAATATTTGATAAAATAAAAAATACATCTGTCACTATTTTGGTAGAGTTCTTACTTCCTGGCAGAAAATCTATGTTCAACTTTGACTAAACATTTTTTTCTTTTCTCTTTTTTAAGAAAAAAATGGACTCTTTCTCCATTGATCTTCACATCCTCAGAACTCTACCATTTGTTCAAAAAATTCATTTTGGCAGGCATTTTTCCAGTGACCTTCTTTGTTTAGCTGCTGGGAGGGGAGTAAAAGGCAATGCCTGGCATGTTTGCATGTCCTGGCCAGATCTCCCAACCCATACAGCCCCTGCAGAAGTGATGCTTTTCATCTCACCTTTCTTCAGGTCAGCAGATGCCTATAGCCACAGGTGAGCTGGGAAAGAAGAGAAGCCCTCAAAAAATGGAAGTATTTAGTAGACTAGCCATCCTCTGCTACAGCCAATTCTTGGGGAATATTTGCTCTCTACGTACCACACAACTGTTCTTTTGAAGAATCTCACGGAGTTCTAGGTGGCCATGCCCTGACCTCTTCTTCCTCAGCCTGTTTAGCACTATCCTTCCCACAACCTTTCCTGCAGGTCTGTCTTGTTCAGTCCTGAACATGAGAAGAGCATCTGTTGCCAACGGTGCTCCCGTTCCCGATGCTCTTTGCAGACGAGGACTTTAGCCAGCTCTCGTGTCTCTGCTGCTGGAGGAGGCAGCAGTTTGGCCCCTGTTTTGCTGTAACTCCATGCAAACATTTTCCCTGACTTTTTGCCAGAGTAAAGGAAAGCTTTAGATTTGAGAAAACAGACCGCAGCAGTAGTTACTTCAAAAGTGTGAGTTTTCTTTTCCCTTTCCTTCCGTTTTGATCATTTAGTTTGTGACACAGTCTGCTTGTCCAAGTCAAAACTCCCTTTGAATCCCGGCCACAAAAAACATCACCAATCGAAATGAGTGGTTCAGCGAAGTGTTCATAGTCTCTGGGAAAGAAACTACCATAGAAATGAGGATGGTCGTAAAAGACGGCTCCGCTGACATTTGTGATGCAGCGTAGTGCTCCACAACTGAGTAACTATAGCAGGCGGAAGCTCAAAACAAGATAGCTTCAGGATAAGTGACTCAATTCATGCTGTAATGCAAAGAGTCTGAAGCTTCATATTTATAACTTGCGACGTGTAAAAGGAGAAAATATATTTATGGCTCTTTTTCCAGCTGCTCTCTCAGATTGATGCTGGGAGTTATCAGAGAAATCTCCCTTCTCAGCCTCAGCCTTCATCAACTACCCAATCTCAACCTGTCAGGCCAACATTATCTTTGTTCATTTGCAGAACAATTCTGCAGAGTTATTAAGAAGGAGTCTTGCCGTGTTAATGCTTTTGTGCTTTGAGGCAGTAATCTGGAGTCACCGGAAAGTACAACAGATAAACAAAGCCCTCAGCGCATGAACACAAACAAGAGCTGCAAAAGAGCCAAGACTAATTCTTTAGCTCCTCCTTTTTGTTTTAAATGTACCAATTCTGTTTCTCCAGGAAATAATTTATAAAGCATGTTTCACTGAGAGGTTCATCAAAAATACCATCTAGCCGTTCATCTATCTGTTGAGAAACCCAACTATTTTACTATTGTAATATTAAATTTAGGATAAATGAACTAAAGTTAATTTTGTAAGGAATGAGAAATACTGGAATGCCACGATCTTCCCTCCCCATCAGTAATGTTTTAGTATGTTTTACAGGCATTTGGTCAGACAGTCTCTGTTACAGCACGATTGATCAGGAAAGAAATTATCTTTTGAACACTACTGGCCCCACGTCTGCCCTGATGGTAGATGGGCTTCTTACAGCATAGGGGACTCTGTCCTGGCATCAATATGCCAAAATCTAGCTCTTCAACTCTAGACTAAAGCAACTAAATTAAGTGACTAAACTTCTCTCCCCCTGCCTCAGCCGAGATACAGACTGAATCCCTGAATTCATGCGCTAATATTAGTACTCGTTTCTTAGGACAGTTTTTTCCATGGTAGAGCAGCTCAACAGCCCAGCTAGCGCACGATCCAGAAAAGCAGTGCTGAAGGTCATGTGCTTCAGAGGGGATGACTGTGATCAGTTCCACAGGATGACACTTGGGTGATCTCCAAGTACGTCGGACCAGTTTCGTGTTGTCTCTGATAATGGGGTCAATATGTCCAAAGATGGAAGGAGGGAGACCTAAGCAGGTCGGGAACAGCACCCTGCTCCCATCAGAACAACACCCCCGAGCCCAGTCTCTCCATGTGAAATGAAAAGGATAGTACTTCTCCTCTGTTGTTTAGTTGCATGATGAGCTCTGACCTTAAATGAGAGGAAGGAATGATCATTTCTTGACCTGGTATGCCCCAAAACTGGCTGTGAATTATGCAATTAAGCTCAGGTGGAACCCGTACTAAGAAAATGAAGATTTCCAGAGTCTTTGGTCACCCTAAGCAGCTCCCACCACTAGGACTGACTCCAGATCACTGCTGTGCCCAAAGAGGCTCTGATGCCCCTTCCCTTCTCAGCTTTGGATATCTCACTGCAATAGGATCAGGGCCAAGAAGGTGTGGGGGGACTGGGCTGTCAAGACCCAATTAAATTAAACACTCAACTGTAATCAATAAAAAATAGCAGTTAGATCTGTGCTAGTCTTGGGCACCCCTGAAAAACCCTGCACTGAAAAGCTTTCCAGGTTAGCACACAATGGGCTCCGAGATCCTGCAGTACCTCCACTTTCGCTCAGCTTCAGTGACAGCACCGTGCTTGCTTGGAAATGTTGATTCTTCTTGCAGAGATCACTGCATCCATCTCAGGATAAGCACTCACTTACGAGACATGTATAGGAAAGCTGTCCCCATATCTCAGTCCTTCTGTAGATTTCACAGCATATAAAAGCCTCTTACTCCTTGTATTCATCACCAAGAACAGAAGCTTTGAATTCTTTGATTCCAGTAAACTACCATTTATTAGACACATTAAATGAAAGACAGTCAAAAGAAGAATGCAACAGAAAACTCCAGCACTGGAAAGCCTGCTTCCACCTTGCTTTTCCCATCACTAGCACAAACAGCCTTTCAGCACATCAAAGGCAAGCACTGCTATATAATAAGGCACGTTGCAGCCAGTGAGATATGGGTGGACGTAAACGCAGCTAAATAGGAAGATGTGTATTTAGAGATAAGTTACATCTCTGAATTCAAATCCCCACTTATCGCCTCTGATAGTTACTCGTGCGTTTAAAGTCAGGACACGGTGTCTGTGTTTGCCTCTCTTCCCCAAGAGATGCATACACTTCATGATACTGAGTCCAAATTTTCAGTGCCGGTGAAAGCCTGTTACCGGAGCTGTTGCGTCAAGGTTAGCTGGCTCTGGGAGCGCTGATCTGCAGAGCTACAGCATCCCACGGGGCTTGAGGTGATGAGGCAAAATTCACTTCACGTTGGCTGTGAAAACTCACAGCAGCTGCTGGCTGACACAGTAGAGGTGTATCGTACATCATCAGGAGGTTTCTGGAGTCAAAAGGCCTCATCTTGATATTCTCTATCAGAGCGCTTGACCTGCTGTGAAGACACCCTGAGGTGTGATATCTCATGCTAGGTGAGGTGCACCATCTGAGCCCTAGAGCAAACAACGGTGGGAAGATGGAGGAACTGCAAGAAGGCCTGTGGAGGCTGATGCCTAAACCACAGCGACATAAAAAGTGTCGGTTCTCTTGTGCTAGATGATGAAAAGCGGACTGGAAGGACGTGTCTCCCCCCAGAGCTAAGAGTAGGTGCATGGGAAGGATGTTACTGCTGCACCCTGCAGAGAACATCGAAGGATCACAGCCTTTCTTGGAAAAGGGAGCATTGACCAATTTGCTGTAGTGAAATCCCTGACAGGCACAATGTCCATGAAGTGCTCAGAGGACTAACGGTTGGAGGGTCAAGGCACTCTGAGTTGGTTTTGTTCCTTTGAGAGGAGAAAAGTCTGTGGAGTTCCAAAGAGCTACCCTTGGAAAACAATGATGATTTGGTGGTGGATTTTGATCCGCTCAACTCTGTGGCTTCCGGAACTTAACTCTGTCAATTCTGAAACTTAATTTGCTCACTTCAGGCTTTTAAATTTCAGATCACACTTATTTCTTTCCGTTTTACCCCATTTTACAGGGCAAGGATTTTAAGCAGCTGAAATCTAATAAGAGTGGAACTCAGTGCCATGGTCCCTTGCGGAGAGCAGGGGTGGAGCGCTGCCTCCGGGGCTGTACGGGTAAGGACAGCTACACTGCCCAAGTAAGGACTAAGGCTTTTGGAGCCTTAGTTTGTTATCTGAGCAAAGAGAGCCCTAAACTGAGCAGGGCTGATCAGAGCGAGCCCAGAGAACGCAGTCTGCTCAAGGGCTTCTGCGCTTTCTCACGAAAGCTGTGGCTCTGGTTGCATCTGATAGTGTGGTGGCCTATGTGAAGTGGTGATTCCCGTGGTGATTCCCATGATCTTGCAAGCCTATCATTCCTGGCTGATTTTCAAGAGCCAGTTGACAAAACCCTGTCTCCAGGGAGGAATTCTCTAGTCCTCCTCAGCCTCAAACAGAAAAGGGTAGAAGACGGGCTTCTAAGTCACTTTGGAAAATGTATTTTTAAGAACAAACAAAGCAAATCAGAAAATCAGAAGCTAAAGGGTGATTTCTACTCATGCCATTTCCCTGCTGTGGAAAACAAGGACATGCTGACATGGTATCCCACTGGCCAGCAGCGTACTCAGACCGCAGTCTCAAACAGACCTGTGTTCTGCAACAGAAACTGGGATGAGTTTGAGGGATCTTTGCCACTTCCATGCTACTCCAGGTACCGGTTTTCCTGGTATCACTGTGGACACCTCCTCTGTCTTGGCAACTTATTGCACAGAAATATGTCAACCAGCACCTTGCCAGCATTCACCTCCAGCAGGAAATGAGAAGGGGATGAGCTCTGCAACTCGTGTAGCATGGTCTTCACTCTCCTATCTAGGGACCAGGTTCAGCCTCCGTTTTCAAGACAAATGTCAGTCTAGACATCCCTGAATCCTCACCCATCTATTTTCACTGACGTCTATCAGGCTGGAAGACATTAGTCATGTCATTAGACTAGCATGTCCAGAACCAATAGAAAAAAACAACCAAAAAAATCCCTTCTCTCCCAATAAAGGTTTCTGACCTGGAGAGTTCTCCAGTAATAAGACAAGAGCAAAAGCTTCCTGAGCAATTCAGGCTTTGAAGCTGGCTAATAAATCTTTTTGGCTGATTTCTGCTGTGAGCAGTGAAAGCTGTCAGAGGTTCAGAGGCAGGATTCTTTGTGCGTTCCTGCAAAAGTGCTTCTGAATGGTGCACGCTGCTCTGCCGCTCAGCAACGCATGCTCCTTTGAAGGTGAAACCTCATTTAAAACAGAAGCAGCCCCAGCCGCCACGGTTTCTCCATTTTGTTTTGTTTGTTTCAGCTGTGGGGAGCAGGACAAGGAGGGCAGCCGGCGCGCGCGAGAGCATTGGGATTTTCCCACTCTTTCTCATCAAAGCCCCGTCTGTGCAAAGCAGCGATGTTTCAAGTTCAAAGGGGCAAAGGCCAAGGAGGTAACAACAACCGTCGTTAAAAAATGAAGCATCACAGAACTCCTTTGAGATCGCTACCCATCTACCCGGCTCTCAGGGGCACTAGGTTTTCTTGGAATCTACAGAAATGCCAACAGGCAGCAGGACTGGTATATCAGGCACGTTTGACCATCCCGCAGCTTTTGGTGGCCAGTTAGATCTACAAGACGACTGCACTGCAACCTCAAGGGTCATGTTGGCTTGTAGGGCTGTCAGAGCATGCCGAGAGCTTTAGTGTGCCTCTCTCCTACCAGGACTGCAAGACCAGCTCTCTAGCAGTTCTAATGAGGCCGTGTAAGACAGGGACCTGTGCTGGTAGAGAGTGCGAGCACATCACACCTCAGGGAGTGCGGCTGATGTGGCTGAGCTGCTGCGATGCTGGGCTAAATGCACCTGAGACTGGTGCTGGGGTGGGCTGCCACACATCAAGCATCAGGAGGGTTTATCAGATGTCCTCTGGAGTGGGAGGCTCCTCGCACTGAGAATCCAGCCTGACTTGAGGAGCTTAGGGTTTCTTTTCTGCCACTGAGCCACTGTCTGATCCTGGTTAGGGTTTCAGGGGCTGCAGTTTTAACCCTGGAGTCTAAGCTAGCAGCATTTAGGAGCTGCTTTGCTGACCTGCAGGGCTCTTTGGACAGACTTGAGTTTCCAACCCATCAACAATATGGATGGTCTGACTCTGCACCACCTCCCAGGAGCACAGAGGTGACCATGCTTTGAAGAGACCCGTCGTGCTCAGAAACTCAGCCAAAGCTGGGACCTTCTGCACAGAGAGTCCCCGACCCAGAGGCTTTTAGCCTCTATGCAGAGAAAGCAAGTGATGGCAACGAGAGAGACAGTGACCTGCCCCATCCCCATACCCACAGAGAGACCAGGGCAGAGCAGTGATGAGAATCCGGATGCCTGAGACTCCTAAGCCTCATCATCTGCTCAGCACCTTTCCCCTGCAAAGACAGTGATGACAATAACAACTCTTATATTATTACTATCACTACTACTATGCTGACTTAACCCCTCTGTCACTTGCATCTATTTAAGTTGCCAAAAACGGGGAGCAGAGCCCCTCGCTGCATGTCGGGCTGCTGGGAAGACCACAGCCACGCTCCGGCGCAGCCTTTCCAGATGCACACCAGCAGATGCCCACCACCCCTGCGTCGGCACACGCCGCGCCGCGGGAACCTCATCTGGACTGTGGCCTCTGGGCACAGCAGTGATGTGAGTAATAACAATAACTTTTAGTCAGGTTTTTAATGGTAAAGTTCCCTCTGAAGAATCCTTTAAATGTTCCCTTGCTCTTTATCTTTTGCTTCTTTTAAACTGTGATTGAATTTAGGACTAATGAAAATGTGAGTCTGAGAGCATTTACGGGAAGCCAGCTGCTCTTGCTTTTTCATCTCAGCCTCTCCCTGCTGGCCTGTCTCATGATCTACCTTTTCTGTGTCCACCCAGAGAAAGCGAACGAACGCATTTCTCCGGGGGAAGCTGGTGTATAATCACAGTTTGAGCAGGTTTGGGTCGTTCATCTTCACGTGGGCAACAAGGTCATGAAGTGGGCACTGCTCGCTTATTTTCCTTCCTAATATCTTTTCTCAACAGTGAATGGCATCTTAATAAAATGGAAGCTTTCCGTGCTGCCTTTTTCAGAGGGAAAAAGAAAGGGTTGTTGGAAAATCAAAGCCTGAATGTGTTTTGCTTTTTGTGCACCAGGCAATGAGCATTTGGTCTGTGGATGGAAACCGAGACTAAACAGCACTCAAACCTCTAATTCTGGTTTGGATTGCTATGCCCTTAAAGAGCTGGTCAAATATGGGGAAAATATTGACACAATTTTTCACAACGGAGGAAAAGTGTCTTCCTTGGCAATCTGTCAGAAATTCATTGTTATAAAAGCTCCTTCATGATGGTACCGGCAGGTTAACCTGACAGATCTAGTTTTACTGCCCTTTCTGGATCCTTCTGCTTTGGTCAGACAGGACAGAGTGCCAGGGCCGGAACTGAGGGCTCCAAGGTGCGCGATCCCACCACCGGCGCCAGGAGCACGAGCCGCCCCAGCTGGTGCCAACACAGGCAATAGAAACCTCCGCCCTTCGCCTGCGGGCAAGTCACAAGTCAATAGTTCTGGCACAGGTTGCTCCCTTGGCCATAGCAGCCCCGAGCGCAGGTCTGGCAGTTTCCCCAGCCGCAGCATCAGCAGGCACGCGGTGGCCAGAATGACTGATGTCCACCGCACCCGAACTGGTACCAACATCATTCTCTGTGCTGGACTGTGTCATTTGAGAGACATGCTACTGTTTCACCTCCGTTCTGGAAATGTTAAAAGACTGAAGACAGAAGAGCCTCTTACAATCATAAAATAAACAGGCACCTCTATTTTTCATCTAACCTTTCCCTCTTTTGCCCTTTTTTTCAGGCACACTACTTAAAAAAAAACAACCAAACAAAAAAAAACCCTGAAACAAACCAAAAAGTGGTGTGGAAAACTTCCAGACTAGAAGGCTGAATCACATTGAGGTCCTCAAGAAATTTCCTATCATGCTCTGTGTCTTGCCCATACTGAAGCTAATGAGTTTGGCAACTGGCTTCTGTGGGAGCAGAACCAGGGCGTAACCATGGCACATCTTTTTGGTCTGGGGTTGTACATCACCAAGCACTGGTGGAGCAGAAGCCCTGACCCGCGTTAGGCACACCACCTCCGTTAAACACGGAGAGGATGGAGAGAAGGAACCGAGGGAATAACCACATAAATCACTTTACTGCACATTTACTGCAAGGACTGGGGTGCTGGAAGGCACGTGAGGTGCAGGAGGGCAGCACTATCCCTTTGGCACGGAGCAAGAGTTAACAGTCATAGAGCAGAGTCTGTTTTGGGAACAGGAGTGAACTGCTTAGGGATGTACTTGCCTGGGCAAAATTCTTCACTTCTCTCTTTCTTTTCTTTTTGTTTTGTTTTGTTTTGGAAACAGCCAGTACATGGGAGGGGAGAGTAAGAAGATGGGAGTTAAGAAGAGTAATTCCAGATCCTGATAAAATAAACTTGAGACAAAATTAGAGCACAGATTATAGGAAAGGGGAGTCCCTTTTAATAATGTGAAAAAGACCTATATTGTGAATCTACATTAGAAAGAGCCAGAGCAATTAGAATTTCGGGCTGCCACATAACAGGCTCACAGTAAAATAGGAGTGTGATGTGCCAGGTCTTTTTATTAAAGACAAATTGTCAAATAGCTTGCGATGGAAACCTGCCCTGCCTGAGAGCAATCAGAGAGAGGCCGGTGAAGTACCCACTGCTCTGCTGCAGGAGACTGACATTAAAGCAGATGGGAACAGGAATAGTTTGTGGCTCTGCTAGCAAAGAGCTCTGAGAGGTGGTGCTTTTTCCTCCCTTCTGTGCATTCAGTAAATGAAGAAGTTATGTGAAGGCAGACATGGAGGATAAAGTCCTACTCTTGGCATGTCTGTGCACTAGGGCTCACTTTCCCTGTGCTTTTAAGCGTCCCTGAGTTTCAGAGACGGGGTGACTTTCCCAGATTCACCGGCTAAGCCCCAGTCTCCTTCCTCGTGTTGGCTCACGGGGCTGGCCCTGGGCAGACCCCCCCGTGGCATGGAGAAGGGGCAGCGAGGCCAAGGACGTGCTGAGTTTGCTTCATGCGCAGCAACTTCCAAGCTGCGGACCCCGCTCCCTCTTTCTGTGCTTGGATCCATCCCCTGAACAACACTGCCCACCTCCCCAAGACTAGGGGGGCTGCTGCTTGCTCCTGCAGGTTGTTTTCTGATCCGGCCTACAGAAGAGATGGGCTGTGGGAGATGGACAAACTCTGGCTTCGTTAGCATGAAGTTCAGAGCCAAGCCCCGGGGCGACACGGGAGCTTTGTGCTCCAGCCTTGCTGCAGGAGCGTGGGAAGGCAAGGAGATGGTGAATATGCTCCCCCGGGGCAGCTCTTGCGTATGCAGCACATCCGTCCTTGAGCAGGCTTCGGAGGCAAGGATATGGGAGGCTGCAAGGTCCCATCCTGCCAGGCAATGTTCAGAGGAAATCCATCCATCCGTCTATCTAATTATATTGATGTAATTAGGCAGCTCCCTCAGCACTAGTGCAGATTTCAGTTTTACATAACATCAGCACTTGGCAGGTTTTGCTTAGCCACCTCCAGAAGAATAATCATTACCAGGTTAGTTGTGTTGGGGGATTACGTGCCCCAGCTGGGATCGGTGTCCCGTTGCACAAGGAGCTCTGCGCACACCCTGGAAGAGGTGGTCCATGGCCTAAAGTTTAGAGGGATAAACAGGGCTGGTTTCTCGGAGTCACCAAGAATCTCTGTGTATACAGAACCTGGCATGGGACTTCTTATAAAATTAATTGCCCCAAACACAATCGAGTCATGACAGAGCCAAAACCTGAACCCTTGGTAGCTGGGTTTTGAGCCAGGCTCTGATAGTGAGTCTTCAGCCTTCAAAATAAACTTTCAGAAGAAGATACCAGGATGAGCTGCATTGCGCACACTCCACCCCCGGCACCTCTACGGGCTGGTGCCGAAATCCCCGCGGGGGCTCTACGGTTTGTGCTGAGCGGTGCCTGTGGCAGCTCCCTGCCTCAGTCTGCAGCAACATCTGAGCTCCTCTCAGCCAAGGTGAAATTAAAACAGACAGAAACAATTACTGCAGGGAACGTGGAAAAGTTAATAGGGGCCTTGAGCATGCTTGTGAGACATTTGTAGGGTTGTTTTTGGGTTTTTTTTACCCTTCAGGTCTCAGGAAATAGCTCCAAAGGTAGAAAGATTTTTTAAAAAGACTTTCGTAAATGTGCATGAAAGAGCCTAGGAATGCTCTAATGATCAAATAGGGATTTTGTTCCCCATAGTTTATCTCCTACAATCATAAGAATCCTGTAGTGGAAGAAGAGGAGAATCTGGATGACTTTATTATAAACCAGATTGTTAGAAAAGCAAAGCTGCCTCGGAGAAAGGAGGGAATTTGATAACATGTCTTTGTCTGGTCTAGTAGGAATCCATGCAGAGACATCTAAGGCCCATGGAAAACCTTTTTGGCATCACTGGGTGTCGGATCAGGCCCTTGTGTGGCAGGAACCGTGCTATGCCCTAGTGCACACACATGCATTTCAGCTTCAGTATGGAGAACCCTGCCTTTTTTATGCGGTGAGTGAATGGGTAGATGAGTTGGGACCTAAAGCCTTTTCGTGATCAGCCAAAACAGGAATCACCTTTACTGATGAGCTACTGCATGAGCTCTTCCGCTTCCAGACAGCAGCTTTGGCCAGTAGAGACCAGCTCCTCCAGGGAGGAGCCACATCGACGTGCCCATGCCCATGGCCCATGGCCATGAATACTCTCCTGCTCCAGCAGCAGTTGTCCAAAGGGTTGTTCTCCCCTCCACCTTTTCACATCAGGCCTCAGAGCCTAACGCACCCAGCGCGGTAGCTTTTACAAAACCACACACACAAAGCAAAAACGTCAGCTTTTTAATTTGCTTCTCACACAAGTCAGAAAGATGGATAGTTAGCTGCCTAGATGATGGTTTCTAGATATCCCTGTCTTGTCGCTTAATCATATACTATATCAAGCAAACAGTCCGCATTTTTAATACGACAGTGGCAATGTCTGACTGATTCTCCCCGTTCATAAACCAGATCGTTATCTCTTCCCATCTGCAGACATAAAAACCCACAGTGTTATTACACAACTGATGCCATCGTAAAACGCTCCCCATGTCCTCCCTGCCTTCCTCCCCCCCGTTCTCAATTTTACATTCCCATCAACCAGACTGAGACCTTCTACCTCTCACAGCCCCCCTCTGCCCCTCTCTGGAGGGCTGGTACAACAGTCAGTCATCATCACTTTTATTTTCGATAGCGGTGGTTTATCCCTCCGGCACGTTGGCTCTGTGTGCTGGCTGGAGGTAGGTGCTGCCCCCTCCCAGTCCTTGCAATGTGTTTCCTCTTACTGCACCCAGTATAAATCAGGGATGCTAAAGCATATTTTATTTGGAGCATCTGCTGGAACAGCAATTAATCACTGTCAGGCTATCTGAAAATAACCATTAGTTTTTGTTTTATTCTTTACCACATAAGCAGAAGCGATACATCTCCATTCCAGTTATTAATCCTCTTGCTCGCTGGAAGAAGGCCAGACGAAACCTGGGAGCAGCCGTCTACCACTTGATCCCAGGAAATAAAAGATGGGAGTTTAGGTGGAAAGGTGGAGCTTCGCTGGGAATCGAGATTGCCCGAGAAAAGGGAGGGATTCACTGTCAACGTAGAAGGGATCGTGTCTGAGGAGAGGGAGGAAGCCTGGTAGGTCTGCAAACAGATGTTAATGTTTAACAGGACACATAAAAGGAACCGCTACAAAGCTCTGAGAAAATTATTTTTCCTTTGTTTGTTAGCTTTGAGCTGTTTAGGCAGTTAATTAAAGGATATTCTTGGAATATATCTTTTTCAAATTTAGGCACGCAGCCGAAACAAGTGACCATAAACTTGGCATCCTATGGCTCTCTATTAATTTTCCCTCTATGATATTGGAGTTGTGCACTACTTTTTAAGGTCAGAACATTGTTTTCCTAATTTCTAGGACCACAAATTCTCCTTCATGAGATCTAAAAATCCAACCTCTGTCTTTTTAAGCCCTAGGCTTCATTGCCAGTAGAAAGTGTCTTGCAAGTAAGACTTCCAAAAGATTTTGCAAAGTCTAGTTCCTAAGTCACTCAGACACTTTTGAAAATACCTACGATACGATACAAAAAATTTAGGCAGCAGCACAGTGGGCTATCATCTCAGTAACTGTCTGCAGGCTGTCTGCAAGGTCCAGCTCTGTCGGCCTAAAAGCCAAACTGCCTTTAAAGTCAGCCGATGTGATTTAAAGCTAAAGACAGAGAAGATCTGCTGGGCATTGATACACCATAGTCATCTTCGCAGAGTTATAGCCACATTTTGAATACATGCCGCGGGAGAGTGGCAGCAATGCAACATTTACGTGCAGCACACGCACGGTTTCAAGATCTCTGCCAGTATGTGTCAAGCTCTCTGTGCGTACGTATCACACAGTCCATAACACACCAAAAAATTTTCAGGGACTGATAATTATAAAAGCATTAATTACGCTTATAGGCATGAAAACTGTGTGTGCGTACATAAAGTTTTCATGCCTACCAAAACTGGCTCCATGGTTATCAAAAGCAGCTCCATACAAACTGTCTATACTTCTGTGCATACATTTTAGCACATCAAACAAAAAATTCCTTTATTATTCACACTTAATGCTGCAAAACACAGGCCTGTGTCCTGCACTGTGCTGCGGCTGGTTCCCATGGGCATTACGGCTGCTGCCAGGTAGTGGAGCTACTCCTCTAACTCCCATAGTCTAAAATAATAAATCCCTAACCTCTTCCGATGATCTGGCATAGAAGATCACAACTTGCACACTGTGAGAATGAAGCTCACATGCCAGCTGGAGAACTCCGCTGTTGTCATTACTGGTTCTTTGTCTGCCCATCAGCTCAGCTCTTCCTTCGCAGTGTGCCTCGCCAGACCACCTATAAGGAGTAAGGAAGGCTCCGTGGACCAGGTTGTCTCCCCTACTCCCCAACCTCTTCCTCATGTCCCATACCTGTGTGGGAAAGACGGCGTGGTGCTTCGTAGGACCCAGTAGTGGATGTGGAGGGGGTTTCTGCAGAGCTTTACACATCTGCTACCATCCATTCCCAAATTAGGAAAAAAACCCCTAATTGCTCGGGTTTTTCCAGCAAGTGTTCCTCAAAAATCTGCAAAATAGGTCCTTAATGAATCATTTAATCTCATTGATCTCTTTAACTGGAATCACTTATTTACTTAAAATTTCAGAATTTGCTACTGTCCCTCAGGTAATTTTGTTTTTAGAGATGCAGACTGCTAGGAAGCTAATTATGTAAAACTAGCAATTAATTTCTCACAGGCATGACAAATATTTGACTTAAAAGATGTATCTCTCTTTTGGTGAGCTCCAGCCAATTGGTGTGTTGTTAACTGCAGTGGCACATGCCAAGGAATGAAAGGCTGTCCAGGGATATCAAGGTCATACGTGGTTCCATTCTGCTCAAGCCCTACTGCTTCTGTCTACACCCACGAAAGAAGAGTGCAGAGACATCACATGTTCTCAGGATTTTTATGCATTTCAGTATGACTTTTGCCCGAGACAAGATGCCTGAAACAAGAAATTCTCTTAAATCCACTGGACTTCCTTCCCAGGGGCTGAGGTTCTGCAATATCCTGCTGGGAGTCTGTTACAGACCAC
>NW_010534956.1:0-1419 GCF_000687285.1 Phaethon lepturus | reverse complement strand
GAACGAGAGGCGCAACAAAGTTGGTTTGCATGATGGTTTAACCATTCACCATGGCTTACTACTCTGATATCTACCCTGGTAGGACCAATTGTAACAATCATAATAGCACTGATCTTTGGTCCCTGTATATTAAATAAGCTTGTATCGTTTGTTAGAAGCCGGCTAGAAAGCGTTAACATCATGTTGATGGAATGCCAACAATTGCTTTAAAGAATGTTACCTACCTCCAGTTATACTCTGTTATTCTCTGTTACACCCCAGTTATCTCTTGCTTAATGTGCCTTATGTTTTCTATTCAAGTTCATGGTCTGTGTTTTAATACTGTTAAGATTGTTACGTTTAGCTATTTTTATTACGCATAGGGAGGGGGGAAATGTGGGTAGTTAGGATCTGGCGGCCGGAAGATATCGTGCTGTACGGAAAGATAGGACCCCTCCCCTGATACCCGATAGCGTGTAGTTTGTAATGTAAGCAGACGGAAGTGACGTCATAAACCCAAGGTATATAATGCCGTGTTACACACCAATAAATGCCATTTGCCGTCCACCATATTGGTGTCAGCGAGCTGATGGCCCGAGCGGCCTGGGGTTGGTCGCCGTGCCGTTCCTGAACCAGGTCGCCACGCCTGCGAAGGCAACACTGAAGGTGTGGGGTGGCACCTGGACTGCGTTTGAAGCACACTGAGTCATTACTCACAGACAACACTAAATACCTGGTGGACTGGGTGGGCATGAAAGTGTTCAGCATACCAGCTGGCAATAGTGTCAACAACCAGGAAAATTTGCTTCTGGGACAGCTGCCCAAGCTTCTTGTTATTGTGTTCATAGATAACAATGCTTTTAGTGGCAATTATGCTAAGAACCCTTGCAACTTTAAGCATTATGATATAAATTTTGTGTCCCTGTATGTGGGTGGTGAACAAATGCCAGTGAAACTGCTGTCAGCCTGATTTTGAGAATGGCTACTGTGTAAGAGAATACATGCAGCTTGTTCAGACATTTGGCATCCATCTGAAAGACCATTCCCTGCTGGTTGACAGAGAAGAGTTCACCCGTGGCTATACCCTATTCACCTTTGACCAGTCTCCAGTCCAAGAATGGGCTGATCACTGTAAGGGTATGTGGAAGGAGAGTGTCTGCTCCTTTAGGAGTATCTGGTCAAGGACCATTTCAATGCAAAAAGGGATAATAAGAAAAGAAGGAAGCCATAAACAAGAACATACAGGAACACAAACCTGACCAATAAACTATAATGGGGACAGTGTCAAGAACCAAACCTAGTCAGTCACACTAATTGATAAGGATATGTGGAATGGGGGAATGTTTATTTCAGTAAGTTTATCTGATCAAGGACCTTGGATACTAAGGAAAAGGGGGAAGCCATGTAAACAAGGTGGTGGGAATCATAATAAGGTTATAT
>NW_010534955.1:0-8076 GCF_000687285.1 Phaethon lepturus | reverse complement strand
ATTTTTAGTGAGGGTTTTATAGAGTGGATCCCTGCGGTCTGGCTCCACACTGAAATATTGTCCTAGTCTCAATGACATAAACACAGGGCCAGCCTGTGATCCTGGCGCCAGCTTCAGCTTAGGGAATGTGAATGAAAGTACCAGTGGGGTCCAGGCAAGAAGGAGAAGAAAAAAATCCCAACTGTAATTACAAATAAATCCCAAACCCTTTCGCTCTCATGGCTCACTTAGTACAGCAAATAGCCTCTGATTCTCTACAAATAAGTCCCAGCTTAGTTACTGACAGATCTACCAAGAGGCAGTTAATGGAATAATGACTAAGGGAAGCTTAGGGTAATTTACAATCGGTTCCCAGTGTTGGAGGGCGATTGCCCCCACATCGCCCCCCACCCCGCTCCCTTCAGGTCCTGCAGCAGTAAGCCACTGGGCAAGACCCAAGCCTCGGCACATAAGGGCCCTCTGAGGCTGCTGTGGGAAGGCTGCTTGCTTACTTATTTATTTAAGAGCTCTAACACAGAATGATGACAGGCAGACTCCGATATCTGGAGCTCAACTGTCCCCCTGGAGAGAGTGATTTAGGTTAGAGTCTGCAGAGCAAGGCTATTCCTACCTTCTTTTTTGATGAGAAAAGTGGGGAGATCTTAAGTGAAAGTGGCATAAAAAGCCATCTCTGCCATCAGACACTTTAAATGCAGCAGTGTTCCTTTTGCTTCTTTTTCTGTTAAAGGCATGTCCCTTCTTTGGATCCCTTGTCCAAGTCTGTTTCAGTACCTGAAGTGCTCAGTTTGCTTACAGAAGTTAGTCTTCATGTTCAAAGTACGGAGAACTCTTGTGGAACTTCCGCAGTGGTCAGGGCAATTCTCTTTTTTGTTTGGCTTTGATCTTTTTGTAAATAAAAACAGAATAGTGTTCCAAAGACACATTATCCTATCAAAAATGGGAGTAATAGAAAGACTGTTCCTACATGGGAACAAATGCATATGCATGCATACACACAGACTTACTTGCACACACACATGTATAGAGAGAGAGAGAACAAATCCAAATAATAGTTAAAATATATGCCATCGTGTCTGGCATCTTATTCAACTGCTGATGTGTTTATTATGAAAACAAGTACTTTAAAAGTTGATGTGACTTCAGAAGGCATGCTGAACAGCAAGGATATGCAGTTGAAGTGTCATTACTGCAATCTTGCTTGAAAGAAAATGATCCTAAGACTAAGGTGTACATGGGAAAGTCTAGCTGATAGTCCTGTGATGGGCTGTTTCTTCTTACTGGGCCATCTTAGACTTTCCAGATATCTGTATTAAAAGGAGGAGGGTAACAATCACGTGTTCATATTTTTAAATGCAAAAAACAAAGTCCTTACTCAGGCTTATTGAAGGAAGTCAACTATACATAAGCGATGCTTTGCTGTGAGCAAATTTGTGACTGCTTCTTTCTTTGCTGTGGAGATGTTTGCTGTGGGGCTGTTTGTCTCGTATTCCTACTGTACCCTACTATACCCTGCGTCAATTCTCCTTTAGAGATAGTGGTGTTGTGGGATGTTGCTCTATACTCAAGAATGGCTCTAAAGGCTTTTAACTCTATCCTGTAATTGATGTGTTGTGTAAACTGCAATAAAGGAAGGATATTAAAAAGAGGGGAGGAACAACATATTTAATGAGGATGAGTAAACACACCCAAGATGTAACTGTAGATATAAGAAAAATAAAAGCAGCTGGGGGGCTTCTGAGACATTGTTTGTCTTGAAAGTGATGAGAAGAGGCACCATCAAAAGACTTGTTTTACTACAGTCATGCTTCATTACGGGAAAGGAAAGTGTGGGGAAGGGGAGGGGTGGGGGTTCCCTACGTGACCAGGTTGCCAGAAGAGAGAACCTAACTCGTTTGCATGGCCTAATTAATCCCTGAACTCAGTCAAAGCCTGAGTCAGGGGGAGAGAGCAAATGTCAGATCTGTGTCTGGGAAGCCTAGATTCATTATTTTACTCGCCTGGGTCCCTTTGCCTTCACAGGCAAAGACTTGAAACTCCCAAGCCAAAGAACACATCCCAGAGATTCATACTGCACATGAGCAGGTTTGGAATCAGTCTCCTTTGTGTCTGTTTCTGTATCTGAATTAATCCCATACCCCCGTGTGTGTCTGTTTCATCATTTGTGAGAGAAAGTGGAAATCATTCCATTTGCCACTAAAGGTACAAGTGTCTTTGAAAAGTATCCTAATGAACACACAGCTTTTCACCACCAGCCCAGTCCCTGTGAGTTTGTATTTTGTGACATTTTGTCGTGGCTGCAAAGATAATTCTATTCACACAACTCTGGCTGATCATTGTGATCTACTTCTTTTGAAGAAATCAAGATTCCCTCAAGGGAAGCGTAAGAAGCAGGAAAGAAGCAATACATACAAAATGCTGGACATGCTGTTTAATATTCTTGTAGTTATTAAAACTCCTTCGTCCTTGTAGATTTTCTAGCTAGAGCAAATTTAAATAATGTCTAATAAAGCAGCAGTTCCCAATTTGTGGGACCTTCCTTTGCTGCATTTATTCTTCAGGCAAAACTATAGTTAGGAGTTCTTTTATATATTGGGCTGAATTCTGCTCTTTATTACCCTGTACCAAAATAAGTCTTGTGAGCACAAAGTGCAGCCATTCTAGATTTGGTTCAGGGTTTCTGAGTTAGATACATTTGTGATCCTACTCCCTCTGGCTCTCTGGTCAGGATTAGATCCTGCCCTTGGGATTTTGTGCTTCCCCGAAACCCGTGAGTGTCTCAAAACATTTTGCCCCAGCATCTGAAGCAACATTTACTGAGTGCAGGGGACCTGGGAACTCAGGACTTAGTTGACAGAAGTGCTTTTAAAATAAGTTTAATTTTCCTTCATTCATAACCAACAGGCTAAATATGATGTAATCGGATTTATTTTTTACTCTTCACCCCCACTGGAGCCAGAAAAATGAAGTAGTTGAGAGAAAAGGGGTTGTCATTTTCAGTCAAGCAGCCATTCATCACATAGCATTAGACAATTAGCAATAAAACATTTGAAGGGCTCCATTGGTGCTAAAAGGGCGAGGAGGTCTTTTTAAATATCAGAGGTGGGAAATGTTATGTATCAGGGTTATTCAGCAGCTGGCATCAATGAATCACTCACATGCACACACAGCTTGATTGGGGGGTTGCTGTATTTTTCGCTTCATTGAATCTCTGTCACTTAGTTGTCTTTAGTGTTTTATAAAAAAGGAATAATAAAAACTTGGTTTGTCTTAATAAGCAGGCTGGCAAAAAGGATAAATACATTCCTACTTGTCATGTGTGTATATATGTAATATATGCTGCTACGGGGAGTTTGTTTGGATAAACAACATCGCCTGTGTGGAAATTCAAATCCTTGTCAGGAGCCATTACTTGTAAATATAAGTGTCATTTTTTAATATAAAAAATGTCTTGGTTTCTGTTTCATCTTTGCCAATTCTCCCACTGGCCTCTCTCTCCATAATGAATTGGTCTGCAAACTGTGAGACACTCAGCTGGCTCTGGTCTCTTCTCTTGACTGCTGAGATGTTAGTATTTGGCACAAAAAGTAGGATGCTTAGGTGGGGTAGAGGAGGGGGAGGATTTAGAAGAACTTTGGGTTTCCTCTGTTGCAAACCTTTTGCGTGAATAAATAAATAAATAAATAAAACTTTAATTCCTCCAAGTGGGGTTGCAGCCAAGAAAACTCTGTTCTGAGAGATTCAGATTTATGGCAGAAGACACTGCTGAGAGAAAAAGCAAGAAACAGAGACAGTGGAGTTCCACCTCCCATGATATATAGAGCCAAGGGGAGGTATAAATACCCGTCACTTCCCGGACCCTCTTTTTAAAAAAAAGACAAACACCCAGGATCCTGTCTCTGGCTGGCTTGCAGCAAGGCGCCCTCATAAAAGCTAAGATAAACAGTTTATCAGCAGATGAATGCACAAGCTCTGTTCTAAAGACAAAAGTCTATACCTTAGGAAAAATGCAGGAGCAAGAGGACAGTGGGCTGAGAATCAAGGAGGCATGGTATTTTAGGGGCAAGAATGACGTGAAATGAGAAAAATAGAGCAATTATTTAAAGTCCTTACAAGATTTTATTCTCTTCTTTTACAGCCTTATCTTTTTTTTTCTTTTATTTCTTTTTAAGGTAATGGATACAACTCTTTACATATAGCTGTACTTTAAGAAATAACTTACTTGTTTTATATGGGGGGGGGTCTCTTTTTTTTTTTTTTTTTTTTGCTTTTTTTCATTGCTTTAAGGCATCAGTCATCTTAGGATTTACTCCACTATAAAACATTCATCCCAGAGCTTAGTTTCAAAATATATTATTTATACATCATTTATCACTGCAGGTACAGGTTCTTGGCCAAATGTATCCTTCCCTGTCTCCATTCTGTTGGGATTTCAAGGTAGAGCTTTGCTCTCTCAAGAAATGTTTACCTTCCAAAGTATGTGATTCGTAACTGTTTTCTTTCAGAGCAGCTGATCACCTGCTAACATTGTGTAGTCCGTTAACACAATCCTTATTTTCTGGCCCTTTCTGTGAATCAGGAAAGGCACAGGGAAACGGATGAAGTAAATTGAGACACAGCACCACATTTCAAAGGTCCAGCAAGACCTCCTTGAATCTTTCCAGACTAAAGAATATAGCATGAAAACAGTAGAACAGTGATTTTCTACCTGTGGTACATGAATTCCTGGGTGAGGTCATACATGACCTCTGATAGCTAATAATGTAGATTGGGTAGATTGTCATCTGGCATATAGGAACTATATAAAATGTCTGAAAGCTATGCATCTCGTTTATAAATTATTTAGGGATTCACAGTTTAAAAAAAAGGTAGAAAATTAATCCATAAGGAGTTCCTGACAAAATTTATAGAGGTGTGACCAAGGAAGAGGGAGCTGGTCTAGCAGCTCACTAAGTCCAAAGACTAAAATTTAAGTGATTTTAATTCAGTTGTCTGCTCTATCAATCACAGGTTTCCTCTGTAATTTTAGTAAAATGCTGGACTCTTCCCTCTGCATCGATACAGATTTACTGGTAGCATCTAATCAAACTCTCCAACATCTCCGTGAAAGATATTCCTGCTTTACAAATCCAGAAAGTACAAAGCTATGAAATGTATTGCCCAAAGCCGTATGAGAACTTTGCATGAGAGCTGGGCAGAGGACTCATTTGGTCATGTTGTTGTTTTTCCTTTCTTTAACAAACAATTGTTTCATGCCAATGGATTTTTAAAATAAGAAGTGAAAGACAATGAGATCGTGAATGGGATTGTGATTTGAATAGTTGTAAGGAAGCCTCCGCTCCTAAGGAAGGCACATCTCTTCTGCGCACACCTAGCATAGTTCTTCCTCATCCCAATTTTGTAGTGGTTTATTACTTTCTGTGAGATTCCCTTTGTGTTTGAGAGTGGTGCATGCATCGAGCTTGAGACCGTTAACTCTGAGACAAGGCTGATTCGACACCATAGGCTGAATTCAGTGTGATGTCCCTGAGGACTGAGTTGAGTGAAGTAGGTCAGGCCATTTTCTGTTAGTAGATTTAATGGGAAACAAATCTATTCTGAATTCTTGCTGTGTATCCTTGCTGTTGTGGCCTGAAATCAGATCCTTACAGAATGTGTTTTCAGAGCTGTGCCTCCAGAGTCGCAGGCAGAGCAGTGCAGGCTGCATACCTCTTCTCTCCTCATCAAGAGATGTCACCCTGCAGAAATGGCATCTTACTCCTGCCCACTCTGGCTTCCTGTGTGCCTTGAAGGTTGTGTTTGCTTTGTCTACTGAAGAAACACATTTTTACCACTGACAGTACTCCAGAACCAATAATAAAGCTGAGGTGAAGGGAGTTGCTTTTTCCTCTGCTTCATGCACCGCTGCCAGTAAGAGTGACCAGCTAAGGCCTCTATGAGCTGCTGGCCTCTCTCCCTGTCCCAGGAGGGGCTGGCATCATACACACAGTCTGGATCGGGCTCTTTACCTCCAAGGTTCATTTACTGCTGTTTTCAGCAAACCCTGAAATAAACGAGTTTGATGGGAATCCAAATCTCCTTTCGCTCTGACCCAGAGGCTTCTGGCAGAGATGTTACTGGCAGCTCTTCTCCAGTCCTGCTATCAGCCATTCCACCAAGAAATTCTTGGGCCACAAGTGACTTCTGTCACTTCTGCATCCCTCGCGTTTTCACAGCCTTGACAAGAGCCCAGTGCACCTCAGGCACACGCCGGCGCTTCAGGAATTACCGAGCCTCCGCCTGCTCCACTCAGAACAAATCTCCGTACCTTGAAGAGGCAGTCCATCTGAACCAGCCTCACTCCAGAAAGCATTTCCTCCTACAGGTGACTCAGGTCAGGAGAGAAAGGTCTTTGAGCACTTCCTTAGGATCACAGTTTTGAAGGTAGAATCTTACACACACCCTTGGTGTGAAACAGACGGGACACAGGCCTTACAGGCTTCATTTTTAGACTTAGTGACTGGTAGTTAAAGAATTGTTTTCAAGTACCAGCTGAGTAAAGCTGAACGTATTATTCGAGAAGAAATAAAAGACATTAGGTGTAACTTCTGAATTTTTGCTTTCTGTTTGAAACACTATTATTTTAACCTAGTATTGTTATTTGTGCCCTTGCATTTAAACAAGGTGGTTTAAAGGCAAACTAAAAAATATTTGCAGTGACTTATTGGTCAGAGGTAGAAAGATAGTGAGGAAAGAGAGAGAAAGAGACAGACAGGCACCACACAAAAAAAAACATTAACACCTTGCTAGGATTCATCAGCCATCCTCACAACTGCTCTCTGCTGAAACCAGTCACATCAGTCCTTCCCTGAAGCGGTGGATCGGCCGATGAGCTTTGAGTGCAGGCTTATGCTTCCATCTGTGAAGGAACATTTTGTCCTGCAGGGTGGGCAAAGAAACGGTGTGTGGGGGAATAAAGGAGGGATGAGTAGACCCTCTGCAGATCAGCTCATCAGCAGAGGAGCAGCTTCTACAGGCTAAATCCCATGAGGCAGGAATGGAACCGTGGCGTGAACAGGCCCAGAGCTTGGGGAGAACCTGAGCCAGAAGCAGCTTGTGTCTGAGCTCACTCGCTGGCTCTGTGCAGACCTTAGCACCATGTCCTACTCTTACTCAGTTCAGCGTCAAAGTCATATCCAGTTAAGTCCTAAATTCAGCAGAATATCCGTCTTCAGTTCCTGATTATGTTTCTACTGCTCGAATTTGAGGGAATTTTATTTTGAAAGATGAGGGATGTGGCTTCTCACTTATTGCCAGGGACAACTTGTATGACAAGTTTCAGCAATGAAAGTTTATCAAGTTCTAGATGAAGATAGAGAGCTACATTTCCAGGTGAAAAAATATCGAATAAAACTGCAGCAGATCCTTGACTGACACCGTAGCAGCAAGTGCCACTGTGAAGCTCCTTTTGCAGTGTAGAGCTAGGGTCAGTTTTCCATCTTTTTCATGCCACTTATTTGAGTTATGTATTATTTATAGAATGCCTTACATGCTCAGGAATAAAGCAAAATAAGAGTTGTTTTAAATTTAACTTAGGGAGTGAAAATAGTTTAAAAAAAAAAAAGTGAACTTTTAGAAAACCACTCAACCTGGGTGATACAATCTATGTATTACTTTCCTAATGAAGCTACATTTGAAGGTTAACATTTAAACAAATGCATAAATGATTTAGGTGGCTAAGCTTCAGCCCCATTAAACTTGGGCTCCTAAGTGCTTAAATGGCCTGCAGGAACGGGATTCAAGCACTTCAGGAAATTTTACTCAAACCATCGTAGACTGTTCGCCTCCCCTTACAGCATGCCGCCTGCCGTGCCTTGGAGTGCTCTTTGTGAGGCGGTAATTCTGCAATGGAAGTAGCGTTTAGTATAATTGTTTAAATTGGTTTATGCATTTGCTGTGGAGGTAGACTTTCTGTCTTTTCTGTATGGATTGGGGCCATAACTGGAAATGGTGTCTCTGATGGAGAAGGCTTACAGGACTCCCGAGGATGCCAAGCGCTCTGCTCACAGGAGGGCAGCGGAGCCCTGCTGCCCGCCGGAG
>NW_010534954.1:4061-5801 GCF_000687285.1 Phaethon lepturus | reverse complement strand
CAACCTAGTGTTTCTGTGATTCTGTGATTAGCATTGCTAAATCGAATTGTAAGGGCTCTGCAAGGGAGTGAGTGTTGCAGGGAAACGTGGATCAGGTGCCCGCACAGTTCTAATCTGTTTGTGGAGTTAATAGACAGCGAGAAGTGGCCTTGAGTATCCACCATAAATGTGAACATCATTCTGTGCAAGGATCATGGGCCTCCATGGAGAAATACACCCAAAGGAAGCCTAGAAAGATCTGAACGCCACAACAGAAACCCAGGAAAAGCTCCCTTTTTGTTACACCATTGAAAATCTGCTCCCATGGAGGGCAGAGAGGCAGTGGGAATTTCACAGCGGAAATTTCACTCCCTCCAGAGCGATGGCACACAGCGCAGTTTGGTGAGTTTGAGTCAGCACTTTGTAAATCCTCTGAGCCCAATCATTTATTTTGCATATCAAAACCCCTGTGAGCTACTGGACCAAAACTAGATGTTTAACTTGCTTTGCTGGTGGCCAGCTCTTGCAGATGAGCCTGGAGGGCTGTTGGGTTTTCTAGTCTTCCTGGCGTGAGGCTGAGGGAAGGGGTGATGAAAGCTCTCCATGGAGAATTTAGCAGCCTCCTGCCCTTCCAGCTCAGATGGGACCGTGGGGTTGACAAAAAATGAGCAAGTCAGCAGAAAGCTGGAGGCTTCAATGTATTTCCTATAATCATCTAATTGGATTACAAATCTGTCTGTACATATGTGCGGATTTTACCCCATACATGCCAACAGAGTGCAGCAATGGGTTTGCAGCACTAAGGGAGGCGTGAAGCCGCTCCACCCAGTCCGTCAGTAATTGCCACGGGTGTGCAGCATGACCAAACCGCAGTGCCGCTGCTCAAAAACCAGACAGCTGTCCAAGGAGACAGACTCCTCTTAAGATTTCATACACAGAAACGAGAGGAGCAAGCGCTTCAGTGCAAAGCTGCTCCCACAACGCCGGCAGTGCAGGCTGAGGGCCCCGGCGCTGGCTCCCGGGCTACGCCTGCCCGCGGACACGCTGCAGAAGGTGCCCCTGGGCACGGAGGGGTTGGGGCACTGTGCAGCCGGGGCTTGCACGGTGGAAACCTCACCTTGCAAGGTGCAGGGATCCTGCAAAGAGGAATGGGCTGATCCAGAGCGGTGCCGGGCAATTACCTGCAAAAACCACTGGTTGGCCTGGGCCAACACGATGCCAGGGCCCATCCCAAGCAGTGTAATGATAGGGGTGGTCTTGTTCTAGCATCCAAGAATATTCCTGGCCACTTTTATAGGCGTAGCCTGATGAATCACGAAGAACATGTTTCATCTCCCCATAGTTTTACAGTAAGATGTTTAGCTTGACACAGAGAGCTCGCTCTCTTAAATGCTGCCGTCAGCTGGTTGGAGACATTTGCTCTCCTTATAAACTAAACAGAGGCATGAAACAGGTCTCTGGGGAGCCGGGGGTAAACCCAGACTCTTACCTCCTCGCAGCACGGGTGAGCACTTCCCCCACAAGCAACCGCTCTGCAGAGGTGACCAAGGGCTCCCAGAGGGGTGTGGGCTGCACAGAGCTGCTCGAGCGCAGCCGGCGTAGCCGCACGCCTTCCTTTTCCCTGCTACAACCCAGACTGGGCGATCACGCACGGCTTTTTAATTACGCAGATATTTGCAGGGGAGCACGCTGCCAGAGCCCCGTCAGCCAGAGCAGCTGCAGGGGAAACGCTGCCAGCCTCCCCCTCGCCGGTCGCCGGAC
>NW_010534954.1:1865-3830 GCF_000687285.1 Phaethon lepturus | reverse complement strand
ACAGGCACACCTGCACCTGGCTCTGCAACATCTGTCCAGCTGTGCTGACACCCAGCTGCGGCCCCACCAGCTGCTGAATGCAGCGCTGTTTTGGGAGCCGCGCTTCGAGCAGCAAGAGCCCGGAGGGGCTATTTCTAGGAACGGGGCAGTGCGGACCCTTGTGCTTGGTGCCTTCCCTCCCCACACTGTTTTCCAGCTGTGAGGGAGGCTCCGAGGGGATGGAACGCCAGGTTTAGCTCTCTGTCCCTCCACTGTTTTATTATTTCTTTGGGTCTGGAAAAATGCAGCTTAATCCAGCTCCCCCCTTGCTCCCCAGCCCCTTCTTTGGGGGGAAAGCAAAGTGCTTACAGAGAAGCAAACGCATCCAAACATTTTGGACAGGGCTTCCGAGCGTGCAGCAGGGTGCGGGACTGGTGCTGCGCTGGGGCAGGGGATGCGTGAAGAGCGCTGTGGGTCGGAGCCCGGCCATCACCGGGGAGCGTTTTGGCTAATCCCGAAGGGACGAGCGACAGCACCAGAGCGACAGCTTCCCGTATGAGCACCCGTGTGTTTAGGTTGGTAACCCTTGGGTTAGCGGCGCGCGGTGAGCGCGGGGCCTGGCCGGGCGGGCAGGAGCAGGGAGATGGGCTCCAGCCCCGCGCCCCTTGCCGGGGATGATGTCACCGGGACGTGCCTGTTTCCAATCGCCCGCTGCTGGTAGGAGGCCCCATTACCAACCGTCTGAGCATTTCAGGCTGTTGGAAAATGTATGAGGAGGGCCAGCACTGCGAATCTGGACAGATCAGCGTGCAAGCAGGCTTTTAAAATAATGGACTGAAAAACGGATGATCGTGTAAACGCCGGTTTTAAACTCATCAAGTAAGAGTCTGTCGGGGCAGCCAAAGGTTTGTAAACGGTGACAGATGCGTTGCCATAAAATGCCTCAGGAACTACAAGTTGTATCACAAAACAGACCCTCCTGAAGCCACCGATGGGCCTGGCGTCTGCAGGACTAAAAGCACAAACTTCTACTGCTTGTGCAAAGGGGTAAAAACAACCACCAGAGGAGCCTTACGTTGGTGACACACCACCCCAGGATCCCATCACTGGGTCCAACAAGACAGAGGCCATCATTTCTCCTAGAAGACCTTTTGGCACACACCATCACAACCCGGGGAACCCAACACTTGCAGGTGTTGAGCAAAGCACACGGCTTTCTTGAGGGCAGCAGGGTCGGCTGGGACTACTCTGGAGCTACAAAAATTGTGTCTCGGACATCCTCAAATAAGTAGAAACTTAATAAATTGGGATTTTAATTTGCTTCAGCTGCAATTCACCACTGTATATAATTCTAAGACGCAGGTTTTATGGAAATGACTGTTAACATGAGCAGAATTAATTTGTTACTGCCCTGAGAAGAACATGGACATAAAACAAAGGAAAGTATGCTTCTAGTCTGTATTTCGTATCTCCACTTTTTATTTTCAAATGGGTCAGTAAAGGATCCAAATAGAGGAGGAGGAGACAGAGATGAAGAAAATAATTTGGAAACTTCACATCTACGAAACTGCTGCAGAGAGTTGGCTTGCTCCCACGAGCACCCCCAGTGACCTTCTTTTTCAGAAACAGACAGTGCTGCTATACATGAATGTTTCAAGGTACTCAAACTCTTGACCTGTGGCTTGACATTAAATTCAGAACACTTTTAGTACTCCCTGTGGCAGACCAAAACCACAATGTATAGAGGATTTAAACCACTGATCTGTCCTAAAAGCCTTGCACCCATTCCCATTTGTTTGAAAAATTTTGCTGGGTTATGCTTGTGCCTGCAGAATACGTGCTGGGTTACATCTGCCTATGCTGCTACTCCAAAACCTCAACACCTAACTCCAGGTTCTTTTCCATGAGTTTATGCAACATGCAGCACCACGACCCACTGAGCAGCCGCTTTGCGGCCTGGATCCCGAGACCTCCCACGGCGGCCGG
>NW_010534954.1:0-1834 GCF_000687285.1 Phaethon lepturus | reverse complement strand
CTGCCAGCCAAAGCCGCGAGAGGCTGCCTCTGCTCCAGGACCCCGTACTGGGGGGCCCGACTACGCTGCTTGAGCCAGCAATTCTTCCCTGCAGCATGTGGGTCTCTGACATGTTCAAGGGCAGATTACTTCAGCCTTTCGTGTCTGCCTTTTGCTCAGGTGAAGGCTGGAAACAGTGTGAAGAAAGCCCCGGGACACTCTGGTTGGCTCAACCTGAGCCAGAGCCTCCCTGGGGGAAGGTCAGATGGCCAAAGGCTCACGTGGACACCCTTGCTCCACCGCTGCAAGGCAGCTCTCCTCCTGCAGCCCACGTGGACCTCCAGCCTCTTTGCTTATCCTCTTCCCTCCTGCACGCTCTGGGCTGGCACCCCACACTGACAAAGCCCCCCAGAGAGCAGTTTTTACAGTCTAAACGCAACACACGTATAGCAACACTAAGTCATTTAGCTCTGAAACGTTCAGAGCAGTGAAACACAGCACCTACCTCCTTCCCCCAGCCAGCCAGCCATTGCTCAGGAAAACTCCCAAAACATGAAGTGGGCTTTAAAACTAAATCGCAGCTCCAGACAGAGCTGTAGCATCCGCCAAGTGATTTCCAGGCAGCTTTGCCACTGTCCCTCTCTCGGTTGCTTCTCCTAGGGCACCGTGCTGGGGTTTACTGCAGCACACGGCAGCTTCCCTTGGCTTTCGCCGTCTTGCGCTGACACGTAGCACATCATCGTCATTTAGTTGACTTGAGGAGTGGTGGAAGTGAAACCAGCAGGCCTCTCTGCCACCACTGAGCCGCCTGCTCAGCCAGCATGGGGAAATACTACCTTCTTACCTCATGCCTCTGTCCATGAGGTACCTGAATAAACCATCTGACGACTGTTTCTTTTACCCTCATCTCCTGTTCCTCTGAAAAGCCAGCCTCAGGGGAATGACACTTAATGATGCTCTCAGTTCTCTAGAAGCAGGACTGTGCAGCAAAACCTAAAACATACTAAAAACCAGTACAGGGGGACCAATGGCCACTTTCCTTTCTCTGCATAAGGGACCCGAGAGCAGGAAATTGCCACAAGCCACAGAGGGAGCATGCACGCTCTTTGGTGAGGAAAGGAGCAAGAGGATGCTGCTGTCCTGCTGGTGTGGAGCATGCCCAGGTAGCCAGACTCATCCAAGAGGGTCAACCACCCCTGAGCTCACGTATTGGTTGTGCCACTACAGGTTGCTGAAGCCACAGTTTGTGTCCGTCAGGGATGCACAGCACAAGAAGCCTCCCAATTGCTGCTGAAATCTCCTGAATCACTTCATTCTCCATTATCTTCTCATGCAAAAGATGGAGCCTGTGACAGCCAGATGCCAAATAATGAGGGACTCAACACTTTCTTTCTCCAGCAAGGCAGGGGAGAGGAAGTGATCTTAATGTAGAGTTAAATAGATGTCTCCTCCCAAGTTTCAACCCACTCGCAGTCCTCTGAAGTCTGCTGCCATCATTTATCACTATTCTCTACTGTCACAGGGCATGGGATGGGTGAGAAGAGCCAGTGTGCTCAAGCTGAGCAGTCTGACCAGATTACCTCTGTTCCGTGTGAACTGCAGTCACAGAATCACAGAAACACTAGGTTGGAAAGGACCTTCAAGATCATCAAGTCCAACCATTAGTCTGTGAGTCTGGCAAGAGGATTGTTCACCCCCTGTACCCAATACGCTTAGTGGAGGGGGGAAGAAACCAGCTACAAAAAAGCTGCCCAGGAGAAGACCCATGCTATCATGACTGCCCATGCAGGAGGCCAGAAATAAATAACCATCAGACCAGTGATGCTCAGAATCACAGAATCACAGAATCACTAGG
>NW_010534953.1:4949-5557 GCF_000687285.1 Phaethon lepturus | reverse complement strand
CCCGAGAGCGGCCTCAGCGCTTCAGACAGAGCAGCGCAGGCACCGCCGCTGAGCGGTACGGCGCGGGCACAGAGTCCTCGTTAGGGTTGCTAGAGAAAGGAAACTAGGCATTAAAAATACATGAATCCCGGCTTTGTTACGCAAGAACATCTTTGTATTTTAATATTAGCCGTAACACCAGGAACACGGAAGACATGGAAAATGAAAAATGCCCGAGTCCTCGGCTCTTCCCCTCCCCGAAAGGGTCGGGGTGCTGAGCGGGGCACAGAAGGGACGGCTCTCCGCAGGAGGCGGCAGCAGCGGCGCGGCGGCGTTGGCCACGCTCTGCAGAACCTGTCACCTGCTGCAGATGTTGAAGCGGCACTGTGGCTTGCTACTTCATTACTACCTTCCTCATCAGAGCTGCCACCTCATAAAAAATGGATATTGCAGCATTCCTCAGCCTCCACACTTGTGACGAGAGGAAATGGCCTCAAGTTGCGCCAGGGGAGGTTTAGATTGGATATTAGGAAAAAATGCTTCACCGAGAGAGTGGTCAGGCATTGGCACAGGCTGCCCAGGGAGGTGGTGGAGTCACCATCTCTGGAAGTGTTCAAAAAACGTGTGGA
>NW_010534953.1:4631-4857 GCF_000687285.1 Phaethon lepturus | reverse complement strand
CCTGAAGGTCCTTTCCAACCTTAGTGATCCTGTGTGATTCTGTGAAGTGCACGGCCCCCTTGAGCTGTTTGTGAACTGTAAAATATTTAAGCCCACCCAGCAATGCCTGATGAGTTCTGAAAACATGGGCATGCCAGTAGAGTTTTCAGCTAAGCTTATGCAAAAGCATATTTAAGTGGAAGGAGGATGTGTGCTGCCATGTCTGTCCTGGGGACACCACTGACGC
>NW_010534953.1:0-4615 GCF_000687285.1 Phaethon lepturus | reverse complement strand
GCCCCCCCCAGCCAGTAGGACCAGGACCGGTTCTTCTTATGGCAACCACTTTGACAGCAATGTTCTTGTTCATTTTTTTTCTTGGAAGCCATTCCAGCATGACCTGGGATGGATAAGGCTGCAAGAGAGAGAGGGAAAGACCAACATCACGCAGCTCACGGTGCATCGGCAAAAACGGTCACAGGGACCTGCGAGCTAGTGCGTTTTACCTTACTCCTGGGTGTATATAGCAGGAAGCTTTTGTGGGGTTCTCTTATAAAGGCAACTAGGAAAATGATTAATGACAGTTTTTACCACTCTGTGGGGAAGCAATTCCGTCAACCAAACTTAATTGCCTTTGTGAAATTTCTAGAAAGCATGGCAATCAGAGACCGTGGCGCAGGCCCCTTAGTCTGCACTGAACTGTTAGGCTCAGTGTTGCATAAGCGCAGTTAAAGCTGTGCCCTGTGTATGCCAGTAACACATGCTTAAATGGATTAAGAGCAGGCAGGGTGAGCTGTGGCTTTCTGGCACAGCTTTTAAAGCATTAACCATTTTTCAGTCCCATGTAATATAACAAGGAGACAATTCTTCCACATTTATTCCACAGTAATAGTTTCAGTCAGTGTCCTGAACTTGCAATGTAATAGCTACATGTTTTACATCAGAAATAAAGTCTGCTTATTTTCATGAGCTTAGCTCACCCTGTGGTTCTGACTGTACAAGGGAAACCATCAAATGAGAAGTTAATTCTTTAAATCATTTCCATCGACAATTTAAACAAAAGTTGAACAGCGACAAAGCCACCTTTGAGGGTCTGACACTACAAACTGCTTCAGGTCCTCAGGTCCTTAATTCACCTCTGTCCTGAGGATGAGCACAAGCCTAAACCTCCTATCTTCTTTCAGTAGGAACCTTCTCTGAGTGAATTCACAGAATGTAAAAGATGCAAAGGATTCGTGCTGCCCTCCCGCACAGGAACGTATTTTGCTCTGAAAGCACGCTACCTTTCATGGTATAGCTTCTTCTCTATGTTAATCACTTTAAAGTTGCTAAATTATTCACCATTCAGAAAATACATTTTCATTGCCTAGAGTTGGCAATCGAGAATGACTTACAGAAATAGGTCATCCTCATCCCATGGAAGCATTAACATACACTTCATGTGCTTTCCCCCCCTACAGTTTCCATTTTTAAGCTCTGCTCCACGTGAGGATGGGCCAGATTTAAACTGTCTGCATTTTTCATGCTGCTCCATCACGCTAAACCCACAGTCTTCACAACGTGTCCTGACTTCACATTTTTAATAAACCATGCCCAGCACCCAGCACCAAAATTGAGACAAACTTCTGCCTGCTATTCCCACAGATTGTGAGCAAAGCTTTAATGATAATTGCAAAGGATACGATCCAAGTTTTCCAAAGGCGCAACCTCAGCTTGAGAAAACTCCCTCCCGCCTGGAGCCTAACCATCACCACCCTTGGCCACGAGGTTTTTTTCATCTGCTTGGAGTGGGGAGGAGGTTATGGTTTTCTTTCTTTTCTTTTTCTTTACCTACATACCTCCAAAATAAATAGATTTGAACACGGCATTTAAAAAAAAATAAAATTTGCTGGCACATTTAATTTGCTGTTTTTACACATTTCCAAATTAAGTGCAATTTGCTAAGGACTGTTCCCCAGCAAGCTGTTAGCCATAATATGCCCAGGCTGCTGTCTATTGGGGCCACATCAATTTTTCCTCACTGGGAACCACAGAACGAGGGCCCTGTTCAAGCCTTCCGTTGCTGCTATGCTTTGCACAGGCGGAGGTGGCACTCGCCAGCATTTGATTACATGGAGATCATTCCGGTATCTCCAGCCCCGGGGAAACGGGATTCAACTAAAAGAACACAAACGACACATGAAACCAAAGTAGAAAGCAAGACATCTTTAACATACCATCACTGGAATTGAAGATAAAGAGCAAAATCAAGATCTAAGCCCAGCGTGCAGGCAGAGGAGTAAAGGAAACGCAGTGTGGGAGGCGCGGAGGAGGACGGGGGGACCACAGCACCACGCAGGTGTGAGCGGGGACGCCGGCAGCCACAGCCCCGTGCTCTATTCCTGGCTGCGTCTCTGATCCGAAGGGAATTGAACTGACTCTCTCTTTGTGTTCCCTGTTGAAAAGCCTATTCTGCAGTGCCAAGCAAGCCTTCACTGTCTGTTGTACGCGCGCGAGCCGGCACAGTGGGGTCTCATCCTCAACAGAGGTGGTGCAACGGTGGCGGAGCGGAGCCAGGCACGGGCTGGACAGCTTGCTGCTTGCCCGTCAGCGCTCGCAGCTCCAGACAGAGAGAGCAGAAATAACGAGAAGAGAAGAGGTCCACGAACCGTTGTTAGGGAAATCTAAGGTCTAAATTCACTCTATTCACGATGGCAGCGGCAGTGCTTGGGGATATTTGGGCCCAGCAGAATCGACAGGAAGCTTTCCGACTGACTTTAATGAGACGATTTTCCTGGTAAAGCTCTAGAAGGTGCCCATCTCACTGCATCAAAAAGCACAAGCCCTGTATTCAATTTTGTTAGGCACCAGGGATCTGCCTTAAGCCAGGCTCGCAGTTACACAGCTTAACATTGGCTGCTTTCAGCCCAGTCCACAGACTGGGAGAGAATCCACGGCAAAACCAGGCGTAACCCTTTGCAATGGGATCCTACCTGTGACCACGCCAAGTAAGAGAGATGCTGATCACGGAATAAAACCTGCCCTGCCATATGCAGTGGATTAATTACCGCATTGTTTTGCTCCCGTAGCAGGTCGAAGCGATCATTACCGACTCAGGAAAACAAGGGCTAATAATAGTATTGCTCACAATCTTATTCCAGCATTCAGTTCAAACCAATCGTTCAGCTCAATAGCAAACAGCTTACACTAATTCCTACTCACTTTTAATACTTGTGTATTGAGAAACTGAGTTCACACTGAAATGGCACAAATTCTAACACACAGCAGGATTAACTCTTCATGCTTTAAACTTAATTATGTGCAGTCAGGTGGCACTTGATATTCCTTCTTCCTTTGCTGAACCCAACAGCACACGCTTAATGATTTCGGTGCACATACGCTGATAGAGCTAATTAGGACTCCTGTCGGGCTGAGCTCAACTTTTTCAGTGTTGTCTAAACTAAAAACAAAATGTTCTAGAAGCCATACTGTGCAGCACAGACTCTGTGCAGACAGCTTGCTCCTGTGAATCTACAACAACCCAATAATGTTTGCTGGGAAAAATTAAAATATCTCAAAAGATAAATACTGAACATTACATTTCCTGGGCTTTCAAAGTGTTTCACCATTGACTCCAGTTTCACGAAGATCAAACTGGGAACCAAAGCGAAACCTCGCTTATATACTTTGAAATGGATTACGCTAAAGGCTAAATAAAATAAAAGCCCAATTTAAAAATGCAAGCAATAAACAAAATAAATTCCTCCAGCTGTGACTTGGTATTGAACGTGAGAAGGGCACACTGCTCAGTCAGGTTAGACATTAGCTGATCTGTCATTAACCTAATCGTACCGTATCTTAGCGTGCTGTTTAAACCCAAGAAGGTGAGTTCTGACACGAGTTACCTGGCCATGCTATGGTACAAGCTTTCCAACATGAGCCAAGGAAACAGAAGTCAGCCAAGGAAGAACGTCAGGCCGGCACCTCAGATAAGGACCTTGCCGAGGCATGCCTGGGCACCTCAGCCGTCTCTCCAAGATCTCCCCGGGGCCATCCATCCACGGCATCTACCAGCAGCCCCACGCACAGGGTGGCCAGCAGTCATGCTGGCTCCTGGCCACAGCCAGGGAACTGCCTGCCAGGAAGGCAGGAGGATTTAATTGTCTTCTCCTAGACGGTGATTTCAGGCTGCTGACCTGGAGCAAGCTCCGTGATGCTGGTCCATGTGCTGACACGTGGAAGGGAAAACTCCAGTTCGTGCCTTTCCTGGCACACAGATGGGATTATAGGGATGAAACTTCTATCCCACTCCTGTCTGTGCCCTCAAGGTGGGAGAGGGGACACAGGGGAAGGGCTGGACCACATCTTGCTCTGGAGGCCGTGATCCTACAGACCCTCTTCTCAGCAGCACCATGTCAAGTTGTCACCTGCTCATTCCCTCCACTTCTTTGCAGGCAGGTATTTTTAACCCAGATCCGTTCCCTGAACCAGTTCAGACAGCTTTCCCACAGATACCACAGGTTGCCCAGGAAGGTGGAGTTTCCATCCTGGGGGCTATTCAGAAGCCATCTGGACATGTCCTGGGCAACTGGCTCCAGGCAGCCTTGCTAGAGCAGGGGGCTTGAACCAAATGACCTCTGGAGGTCCCTTCCAACCTCAACCAGTCTGTGATTCTGTCGTCACCAACACAGAAAGTACAGCTGGAATCACCACACAGATGAGGTCATTGGGTACGGCCTCTGGGTTCAAGGAAAGAGACACCGACATGACTGACCAGCTCCTGCTTCCACCATGTCCCTATGCAATTACTCCACAGTGTCCCAGCACGCTGCTGTACCAACTGCTTAAGACCCCCATCCAGAAAAGTGCTGCTCATCTGTGTACTGATGTTAACGCTCCACGCAGTGTCGCCGCGGGCGCTCCTAGGCCTTAC
>NW_010534952.1:1182-1553 GCF_000687285.1 Phaethon lepturus | reverse complement strand
GAGATGTCAGCTCGTCCCTGCCGGGACCACCCGGCCCAGGAGGTGCTTGCAGGGCAGCCGGGCCGGGCAGGAACGCCCTCCGGTCCCCGCTCGCAGGGTCCTGAAGGACACGCCTCATGTCCTGGCCCTCCATGAGATGGAGATGTCTGGCGTGGGCTCTGCTCTGCCCCGGGCCACGCTGGGGCTGCCCCGACCCTGGGGCTCCGGCGTGGTTATCGCTATAGAAATGGTCCCACCTTGCAGAGCTGGGTCCCTGGTCCCTGTCCCTGGACCCCAGGCCCAACTGCAGACCCAGGGCTCACCCACCTGCCCCAGGGCATCGCGCGCTCGCTCTCTGCGGCTGCGGGTTCGTCGGGGCGGGCGCGTGGGGG
>NW_010534952.1:303-1131 GCF_000687285.1 Phaethon lepturus | reverse complement strand
TCGTCGGCAGCTGCGTTGAGACAGCCGGTCCCTGCAGGCAGGGCTCTCCCAGAGCAGCCCATGCTAATTCAACCTCTTTGATCCTGGTGGGAGAGGTGGATCTCCTTTATCCCGCCATCAGTGATCCTGAGCAGCTGGGCTCCTGGGAGGTGAGGGACGGCTGATGCCAAGAGCGCTGCTGGGAATATCTCTTGCAGATCTGTTTTGCAACACTGGGTGAGATCTTCTGGCTTAGATGTGGTCAGTATCCTGGCTGGCGGAAGCAAGCTCAGCGATGCCTTGATGTCTGTCCTACAGCCCTGCAGACTTCCAGCCTGAGTGTTTTGATATGATCCCTATCAGCAGTCCAGTTTGGAGAACAAGTGCTTGCCTCCACGGTCCTGGCTCTCCTGTCCTGGAGGGTCAGCTCTCCTGCTCTTCCCAGGGAGCTGGCAAAAGGGTTTGTGATAAGTCAAGTCTGTTGACCATGTTTTGGCCACCACCTGGTGACCAGGTGGTGGCCAGTTGGCTGCACGCTGCTGGTTTTTCAGTTCTTGCCTGGGACGAGGCTCGCTGATGGTGCATCTGCATTGATGAGGTTCTTCCTGGCTACGGGGAAGACGGTCAGTGAGATCTACCATGCAATTTTGGTTTATTGTGAGTCCACCTAGTGGCCCATGGGTTTATGGTCAGCTTTGCTGGGTATGGTGAGGCTTGTAAGGACATCTCAGAAACACTCATGCACCCAGGACAAGCTCTGGAAATCATTTTACCTGCGTGCATACCTGACAGGTACAGTCGAGGTCTCAGCTTGCCCTTGTCCTTCTCCAGGAGAGCTCCCAGCCCGTG
>NW_010534952.1:0-272 GCF_000687285.1 Phaethon lepturus | reverse complement strand
GAACAGGGCCAGCCGAGGCTGTGGCTGGTGCGCACAGGTCCAAAGCCCAGCCAGATCTGGGCTGGGGCAAGGGATCCTTGTGATCACATCGGGTGCTGCCGAGGGAAGCCCCATGGCATTTTCACCCCTTATTTCTCCTGCAGAGTGGCTTTCCTCACCGCTTCCTGCCTCTCAGACAGGGCATTAGATGCCCCAGAAGCTCCTCTGAGAGATGCTGTGCCCTGGAGAAGCGCTGGCTCCGAGAGCTCAGGCAGGCCAGCAGCTAATTGCCG
>NW_010534951.1:0-8625 GCF_000687285.1 Phaethon lepturus | reverse complement strand
GGCGAGGGCTGACGGGCGTTTGGGAGCACGTCGGTGGGAAGCTTCCCCACCCAGAGCAGCCGGGATGCAGATCACGAAACGGGCAGAAAACGGGCGATGGGTCCCATTCGGTGTGTGAGAGCGCCGGAGTGCTGAAGCGCTTCACGTTACCGGAAAGAAGCGGGGGGCGGGGGGCGGAATTGCAGGAGGCATAAGAAAATGAAGTAATTCAGCAGTGAAATACACCGTGTTGCAAATTCACAGGTCAGCGGCTTTCAAAGTTGCTGCATTAGAGTAGCAGAGCTGTATTTCATATAGTGAAATTCTTCCTTGTCTTATAGCCCAGCTGGCAGGCTGCCTGCTGGGAGAAGCTGTCATGTGTCATTATTGATGCAAGAGCTGGTTTGCAGCCTTGAAGTTGCCAGACTGAGTGGGAGATCCTTTTTCAATCTTTGGCTAGCATGTGGTATTTACCCTGCCTCTTCTCAAATAAGCCTTAAGCTTCACTCTCCCCTGTGCTCAGAAACAAGGAATGGGACCCCAAAACCATTATTGGTCATATCCTATTGGCCATGCTAATTCTGTTTTGTTGACTGTATGATTAATTTTCCTGTTCTGTTTAAAAATTAATTGTGATGGCAAAATGATTACAGTAAATGCAATGAAGTTGTTCATCAATCAAGTATTTCCAGCCACGTGAATAAGGATGACAAAAAGTAATCTTTTAATATTCAGTACAAAGGCCTAAATAGCTAAATTCCAGACCCACAGTGTAAGGGAGTTTGGCAGTACAAACTTTAATAGTTACCCAGTAATATTACTACTGAGATCTCTGTCAGCTTTATAATCTGGTGAAGCTATTCAACACTGGATGAAAAGCCACATCAGGACTTTAAATAAACTTCTAGCCTTCCATGAGGGAGCTAATGTAGATACTAGTAACGAGACTGGGGGAGCAGAATTTAATAGGAGTTTACTACTAATCAGCTTAAAGGCGGGCCAGAAAGGATGAAGCAATCCAAAGTTATAGCTGGAGATATCTTATCCAGCAGGGATACATACAACTGGATCAGCCATTCTGTTGCCAACAGAAGTTTAGAGACTGATACCTTCAAAGAACCCAGAAGAGATGCCAGTATAATTGCATTGGCTTATGTATGGCTAAGACATAATATCAAGTTACGGATAAGGAGAAATAAAGGTTGCCAGAAAGCAATAAAAGTTGGTGAGAATTTCTCAACATTGTGAATGCTCACAATACTTAGAAGAAGATACGATTTAACCTAATAGAGTCATTATGTGCATTGCTGATTATCTCAACTATTTATCTTATAGTCCAAAGGTTTAAAGGAAAGTTTAGTTTGCAATGCAGCTGTCATTGCCTGTGAGCCTTGATTCAGAGAAGGTGAAGTGCTGTAAATGCGGCAGGTTTTGGTAAGACAAGGAAGTGAGCGGATGTAGAAAACAGTGACAGCTTTAGATCATCATCAAGAACGTCTTGCAAGGTTTACTTACTCTTCAAGGATTTTAGGAAAATAATTAATTGAGAGTTCTAGTAATAGATCAAAATTAGATGAAGTATGCCATTTGACAATTTTTGTTAACGATTGTGACGTTTTCTTTCCTACTTCTATTGCAAATATTGTGTAGCATTATAAAAGACCTGCTGCGATAGTGGAAGTATTCAGGCATAACACCAGTAACAGAAGGGGAGAGAGGTACATAGGGGGTTCACACAGCAGTGGTAGAAGAAATATTTAATAAGAGGAGGAACATTCTGTAAAACTACAGTGAAAACTGCATCCAAAATTAGGTTCTAAAATTACCTTTAAACGTTTAAATTAACTATATTTCAAATTCACAGCATCACAATGAAGCCTTCTGGGAATATTTATGGCTTGTTTGCTTCATATTTCAATTCAAAGACAATGGAACAGAAATACTAAAACTGTATGTGAATACCCCAGTATTCAGTGGTTCGTTTCTGTCACTGCAGGGTGACTTCTCTGATTCTCAGAGGGGAATAACAGCTGTGGCTGATCCATTACCTCATTGGTTTTATTTTTTTATTCACCAACGTGTTGACATTAACAATTGGCACATACCTATCAGTTTAAATTGAGCTTAAGAACAAAACAGCTGTGCAGAAGCTTTAGCTTTTCTAGTAGTTGCTTTAATTGTTTGCCTTTTTTTTTTTTAATAGGAATTGCAGTAGCATGAAAGGGAATTCTTCCTAACGGACAACTGTTGAGCACATCAGTACTCACGAGAAAGATTTTGAAAGCTTGAGCCACGTGTGACTGGAATCATGTTAAACAAGCCGGTGCTGGTGGAATCCCTGATCGTGTTCATCATCGTTCTCTTTGTGCACGCAGTGGTGTGGGACCGGTATTCCTGGTGCGCTGTCGCTCTCGCCATCCAGGCTTTCTATGTCCAATTCAAATGGGACCGTCTGCTCCAGCTGGGTGGGGCTGTATTCCAGTTCCGTACAGCAGCTAACAGTGGCCTGCTGCCAGCTAGCATGGTCATCCCCTTGTTGGGGATAGCGATGAAGGAGAGGTGCAAGTCTGCTGGCATTGTGTACTTTGAACGTTTTGGCATAGTTGTAGCTTCCACTGGCATGCTGGTTGCTCTTTTTCTGTCTGTAATAGCGGTTGGCATCACAAAACCTGTGCCAACCAACACTTGCATACTTACTGGGGTTGCTGGCAGTATAATTATCTATACCATGAAGCACTCTTTGACTGTTTCAGAAGTGATAGAGGTACTAGAAGTGCTGCTAATTTTTGTCTACCTCAGTATGATCTTGCTGTACTTGCTGCCTCGATGTTTTACTCCTGGAGAAGCATTGCTGGTTCTTGGAGGTATAAGTTTTGTTCTCAATCAGCTCATTAAACGCTCACTGAATGTAATCGAGGGCAGAGGTGATCCCATAGACTTTTTCCTTCTGGTAGCAGTTGTTGGAGTTGTTCTACTTGGACTGTTTTTCACTGTGCTCTTCATTTTCATGGATTCGGGTACGTGGATCTCCTCCATGTTTTTCCACATGATGACAGCAGTGCTAGGCTTAGGGGTCATCATGCCCTGGCTGTACCGACTGATCCAGAGGAACCCTTTGTTCTGGCTACTCCAGTTTCTGTTTCAGACACAGACAAGAGTCTACCTTCTTGTATATTGGAGTTTTTTGGCTGCTTCAGCATGTGGCGTAGTTTTCTACCAGAATGCTAAGAGATCATCTGAATCTAAAAAACACCAGGCCTCAACTATAACCAGGAAATATTTCCATTTCATTGTTGTAGCTACTTATGTTCCTGGACTGATCTATGACCACCAGCTTCTCTACGTTGCTGCAGTACTGTGTCTGGCAGTGTTTATCTTCTTAGAGTATATTCGGTACTTCAGGATCAAACCATTTGGCCAAACCCTTAGGCATCTGCTGTCTCTCTTCTTGGATGAAAGAGATAGCGGACCTTTAATTTTGACTCATATTTATCTCCTCCTTGGCATGTCTCTCCCAGTATGGTTGTTCCCCAGATCTTGCGCTCCTAAGGGTACCTTGTCTGGGGCAGGAGCACTGGTCCCCTACTCTGGGGTACTGGCAGTAGGGGTAGGAGACACTATTGCCTCCGTTTTTGGCAGTACAATGGGGGAAATCAAATGGCCAGGAACAAAGAAGACCTTTGAAGGGACAATGACAGCTATTTTTGCTCAGATCATAGCTGTGGCTCTTATTCTGATCTTTGACAGCAGCGTGAATCTGAACTCTGGCTATGCCTGGATTCTGGCGTCTGTGAGTTTAGTTTCTCTTTTGGAAGCTTACACTACCCAAATCGATAATCTGCTGTTGCCTCTCTACCTCCAGATAATGTTTATGGCTTAGAAGTACTTCCAGGAACAGAAGTACTGTTCTTCTTTCTAGAGAAAAGGGGTAATAGAATATGCACTGTAATGAGAGCTCAAAGCTGATCTAAACACTTTTGGTATTTGCTATTTATCTGCTTTTGGTACAGCAGATAAAACTGTTAAAAATGTAAATGAAAGACCTATTTAAAATAAAGGTTTTGGTTTGGTCCTGTTCTTTTCTCCGTTTAAAAAAAAGCATTAATCGCTTTATGTTCTCACAGGAACACAAACATGACTGATAAAAATAGCATTTGTGTTTAACAACCTAAGTTTTTTCTCGGTGCCCAGAGCAAAGGAAGTAGAGGAAGAAGAGGTAAGTCAATTAGAGGGAAAACAACATAAGCAAACCTCTCAGATTTTGCCACCTCTGTATTACATCAGAACTAAAACTTGTTTTGCTGTACTGAGTCCTGCTGTCTCGTATTACTATGTGAACTCCCTCATTTCTGTATTTAAAGCATGTTTTATAATGAGGGTGGCCACACAGAGCGAACACATCTGTCCAGATGTATCCAGTCACCACCACCAAGAGCCTGCACTGCGATGCATGAGCACAACTTCAAATTCAGTAGCTATAATAGCCAAGTTTATCCAGGGGGTTTGATTACGTAAGAGACTGTATTCCAAACAGAACAAGAGAGTTGCAGTTTTAGCCCTGGAGATCTATGCAAAAAATGTTTTATCTTCAAGATTTTAATCCCTAAATTCATTTGGAATAATATTCAATATAGGGGAAAAAACCTAAGCAAGGTCACAGAAAAAACTAATTGTACATTAATCATGAAAGCAGAACATCTGCTAAAGTCAATAAAGCTCTTTAATACTACTGCAGTTTTCTACTCCACATTTTTTCAGCTAGACATGTTTAAGCAAATAATTTATAAAAATGCTTCTATCAGCAAATTGAGTAAAGCCATTTAATTCTGTCCATTTCATTAAAATTATAACTACCGTTTTGTGGCAAAACCCACAATTTTTATGTATTAAACACTTTTGTATTGACAATCTCTTCTCACCAGTTTGCCAAGTGTCCATTAGAACAAAACACATTAGCACATACCCTCCCTGCCTCTTCCCTTCCCCTGAGAGGTGTCCGAGCAGAAGATTTGCACTCCAGGATTCTTGTTTGCAGGATGAAGTTAACTTATATTCACTTTTGGGAGCAGTTTTGTACTAGTCCAAGATACCTTACACAATACTGTCCTGCAGCCCTAGCCCTGAAGCTGTGCTTTAGGAGTGAGATTAAGACTGGGGGTGTAGTGAAACTAGCACTCTGGGCCAGCAGAGCCAGCAAAATTGGCCCCCAAATCTAATACTGTGTTTGTCCCTGCAACAAGCCAGGACTCGAATAGCTCAAAGGCAGCATTGCCCAATTTACCCCCCCCCACCACCCAGGCAGGGCTACTGAGATTTGATACTGCTTTTCCTGAGGATGTCAAAATTGTCCGCAGTTGGTTTCGGTTAATAACGCAATAAATTGTCAGATAACCTTTGTAGAAAATCAAACTTGGTAATTGTGCAAGACTGAGTTTCCTTCACTCTTAACAGGAAATCCAATCTAGCTTCTTGTTTTTATTTAAGCACTTGAACTACATGTTTTTATACATTGCAGGTAGTGGTGCATATAGTCAGAGGACAAACTATCCCTCCTCAGCAGAAAGGTGCTATTCTAAATTATTAACTCTTCTAATGGAAAGATACGGAAAAAGCTTTGGCTGCTTCCATCACAAACCACAGCCTTCACCGTTAACATCATAATTGTCAAAAATTGTCCAGAGTTGGTTTTGGTACCAGACTTAAAGTCATTTTTCCTCCACCCCACTCACGGCTTTCAAACAAGCTGTAGAAGAGGTAGGGGAGGGCAGCAGGTCTACCTGCAGAAACTGTCATAGCTGGGGCTTGCCCCTGGACCAGTGCCAGTGAAATTACACCTACACGGCCTCTGTTCAGGCTCAGGCTTGAGCTTGCCTCAGATGTAACGAGTTTCTTACCATTCCTTAGGTTTTACCTCGCTATAGGTCGGTTTAGTTTTGTTGGGGGTTTGGAGATAGTAATGGGTTTTTTGTACATTAAGGGTTCAAACGGGTCATCGGACAACTTGGCGCTGGCCCCAGCTCTTGGGACAAGGTCACACTGTGTCTTCGTCAAAGAAGAGATGAGGGAAATGAAAAGGAGAATTTGTATTTTTTTATTTAAATGCTAGGCGTTTGATTGGAGTTTTTTCATAATTTCAACAGGAATCTTTAAGAACTGTATTTTTAATCAACACACCCAGAGATAAAACACTCAGCTACAGGTTCCTAGAAATACTTAGAAGATTTATTATAAAAGTAGACTTCCTGCTTCATTTTGCCCACAACAGGATTATTTTTAATCATTATTATTCAAACAATTGGATAGAGACCTAAGGGTAAAAGTCGGCCATCTCCACGACACATTCACCTGCGTTGCTGGCATTGACGCAGCCAAGAAATGCACTAGGCAAGCTCTTGACTTAAAACAGAAGAAAATACTGAACATCTGCAAGAAGAATTACTTCTTAACTGGTCCCAGTCAAGGTAGAATGATCTTTAATGGTCTATTCTCAAGACTGAAGAAGTTTCCTTACCAAAAGGACTGGGCTACTACTCTCGTACTAGTAGGGCTCATGCTGTAGTAGAAGCTTGTATCTAATGCAGGTGTATTCGGCTGTGTCAAGGGTCTTTGTTCTAAAAGGAGGATGAATTAATCTTGAGGGCTGATCTAGTGAAAGTTGGATTTAAAGGGAACAAGAACGAACGCTGAGGAAGGAATATTGATCAGCTATTGACTCCAGAAGCCAATCACTAAGTTCCAGTGTAGAGCGATGGAAAAGGCAGTTCGGGAGTTGGCTGGAGCCTAGGAAGCAAGGAAGAGGTAAAAACAAAACTTCAGAGGCTATTCCAGTTCTACAGATATGAAATCACTGCTACCTGAGGTACTACCAACAGAAACTGGGTGACATCCAAGACCTCCCTTAAAAGTTTCTCCTGGCAATTGCACCAAAAAGGCTCCGGTTTCCCCAGCTGCTTGTTAGGATGGTGACCTTACCAGTTCTCTTTGCTCCAGCTGGTGTCTTTGGCTTCCATCACATGGAAGGTGAATGCATGGCGAGAAGACCCTGAGCTGTTCAGTTCGCTCTTATGGACGACTTCCCCGTGGATGAGAATGAGTCCACCTGTTTGAAAGGAACATCCGTGCTGCTTTTTTCAAGTTGCAAGTGCTAGCTTTAAAATATAAGGGAAGTCAAAAGCGTTAAAATACAATTTTAGTGCTCTCATTTTTCTCGAGCTGTAAAGCAGACTTGTTTGAGGGTTGTTTTTACCTTTACTTATAGGCAGAGGTATGAACTGGCTGTCATCGTAGGCCCGCTCTGACCCTACAAACTCCACACGTGTTGCGGTACCTGAAGCGGCACGGACCATCCTCCGGGTAATTCCGCCTGCAAATCCACAGAATAAGCGAACCCACATAAAAATGAAGAGGTAGCTACATTCCGCACAGCGGAGGAACAGTATCCGTCATTTCTCTTGGCAATGACAGGAACTTTATTATTATAGTAGATTCAGTTTTTCCTTAGTAATTTGGGTGGGTTTTTTAAATTAAGCAAAGATTTAGGATTTTCCAGCTGTGGCAGAAACTGATAAACAACCGCCTTTTGTTTGCCTTTCTGGCTCTTTCTGTGCATTGCAACATAGCCCTTTAGGAACACAAATAGTCATACACTTATGCAAAGCCAACCTTTGGTCCATTGCTCCTTTCTATAAGAGCATAAATTGCAACGAGAGCGCAGCTGACTCCAGAATTTGAGGAATGAGTGCCTTGATCTTCAGAGCACGGTGATTGCACTCACCGAGAGAACGCTTAGGTGAGCAACAGTTTAAGAGCTGATTAGGGTGCCTTAGAGGTCGCGAAAACCCGAAAGCTGTGCTGGTAGCCCAATGGTGGTTACACACACACACAGCAAGTACCGCTGGTCACAACAGCCACGGCTGGGTCTGCGCTGATCTGCTTCTGTCTGTGCGCTCCCCCGGGACACTGACCGTTCTCTGACGGCGTGGATGGTGTGTCCGAGTGATGCTTGCGTAGACTTGGAGGCTTTCCTGTGTCTACTGAAATTCAGACCAATATTTAACAGTCGGGTGTAAGAGGATTTTTATTCCCCTTACATAGGGCTGTTAGGACTAAAAGTTTTATTGGCCAGGGCAAAAAAAAGGGGGTCTATGTGAAGGGGATGCAACCTGGAAAAGAAACAGTTTTGTGAGTCAATGGCAGGGAAGAGCGATTTCTCAGGGTATTCCTACTCTGGAAGGCAAAAGGAAGATTTTTACTCTTTGCGGTCCAGATCAGGCTTGATGAACATTTTCAAGTCAAAACTGTGGAAGGAGCACTAACATATAGCAATGACCTGTTTCACTACACGAAGAAAGGACCCGGTAGTTTAAGACCTTCTTTACATGAAGATCTTAAATCCCATGGCCTGGCAAGGAAGACTCAATCTTCCAGGGGAAGCTTCTGAAGTAATACTGAAATGAAAAGGAAAGATTCAGGAGCAGTTTTAATGCACCTCCCCTGAACAGGTTCTAGAGCAAATAAAAATTCAGGAGGACTGTCCTTCCTTGCCCCAGTACCCTGGATTCTTTGTTTCTAGGCTAGATAGCAACTTAAAAGTAAACACACTGTCAGTCACTACCTATTAAAATATATATATATTTTAATTTATTA
>NW_010534950.1:1115-1428 GCF_000687285.1 Phaethon lepturus | reverse complement strand
TGGGCGCTCGGCATCCCGCGCCTCCCGTGGGCAGCACCTGGGTTCGTCTCGGGGCTTTCCGCGCCGAAAGGGCTCACGTTTTAGAAGTGAGAATCCGTAGCCATGCCGGGGGTTTCATTAGGCCGGAAGAGCTCTTCCGCTCTCCGGGGCCGAGGGAGGCAAAGCCAGTTTAACGTCGTTTTTAAAGTTTGCTTCCGCCGCTCTTTTCCGAGCGTGGGAGCGCTTCCCGGGATGCCGCGCGCCGCCAGGCAGAGGCAGCGTCTGCGCTTCCCGCCGCGTCTGGGGGCCGCGGTGGCGGGGGGACGAGGGGGCA
>NW_010534950.1:0-963 GCF_000687285.1 Phaethon lepturus | reverse complement strand
CGCCGGGGAGAGGACCGGTCGTGGTGAGGATGATGACGGCGACGCTCCCGCTCGCTTGGCTCCGGTACCTCTTCGAAGTGGCTTCCCCTCAAACGGTGGAGAGGCGGGTGCCCTAGCAAGGGTTAACCGAGTGTATAAAATTGATTGCGATTTTAGTAATTCAGTATAATCACAGTCTACCAGCAGGTTGCTTTTCCAGCAGGAGGGTTTGGAATTATTTTCTGGAGTTTGCAATATAGAACTTAAATTAAGCCTCAGAAGTCAGAGGAGCTCTGCTGCATCTCTAATGTGGTGCTAAATTCTCAGCAGCACATTCTCTGTATTAAAGCCTTTGCTAGCAATTAGGTTCATTAACTATCACAATACCTTATTTATTACTCGGCATGCCATATGGTTTCCCAGCTAAAGAATGGCACCCGTTCTAGCACAGACCATTTGGCATCATAAAAATGTTAACAAATAATGTTATGGCTCTCAAGGGCAAAAGGGCTCGCTGGGTTGCGGGTCTGAACGGCAGGAGAGAATATGAAAACATTTTTCTTCTATGGCAAAATAAAGAATTCCTCGAGACAGAAGTATTCAAAGAATATCACGCTCGCATCACGCAAATGGGAGTTTTATACACGCCCGTAATGGTTATGTCAATATTTGCGGCAGGCAGCGCTCTCGCTCATCTCCTCTCCTTCCCTTCCCTCCTCTTCTCCTCCCGCTGAGGACGGAGCTCGTCGGGAGCGCCGACGGAGCAGCACCCACCTCCGCAGCAGCGCGCCTCGTCTCGTACCTCTTGACTTCCATTTGTTTTCGGTGCCGGCAGCCCTCAGGGTGGGACGAATTATCAAGCGCCGACTTTTACTGCCGTCCGAACTTTCGTCCCTGCGGAGGCGGCTCCGGGCACCGCGTCGGGGCACCCAGGGCGCCGGGCGGGCGTACGTGGCGGAGATTGCCGCGCCGCGGAAGGACCTG
>NW_010534949.1:0-1050 GCF_000687285.1 Phaethon lepturus | reverse complement strand
AGCACCCCCCACCACTGGGACGCCCAGGCACAGGACCACCTCCTCAACAGCCTCCAACACTACATCCACCACCTGGAGCAATGTCTGCCAGCCAACGGCATGTTCTTCCAAGGCCAAGGGCCCCACGACCTGCTGCTCAGCATCAACAAATACTTTGGGCGCATCCAAGACTTCCTCCACACCCACAACCACAGCCCCTGCGCCTGGGACCACATCTGCCTCGAAGACCGCATCAGCTTCCAACGTGTGGACACGCTAATACGGCGGATGAAGAGCTGAGCTGCTCCTGCCCTTCCTGCCCTCCACTAAACCCACTCGTGCCAAATGCCCATCCCCAGCCAATGCTGACAGCCACAGATCAACTGGAGGCAGCAGCAGCCCGGGCTGGGATTGCTCAGCACCACTCACACCTTTTCCAGCCAGGAGCCCGTGCCAACGGGGAAACAAGCATGACCGCAGAAAGGCCAGCAGCACTGTGGCGAGGCCAGGGCCAGGCTGCAGCACAGTCCACACACTGGCACCATGACCACGCCTTCACTGGAAAGGAAGGAGGAGGAAACTGCTGTGCTGCACGCTCATGGACAGCCACAACGTGATGGGGAGAGGGGTGGTATTTATTACCCACAGTGTTACCTAGCCCATCCAGACTGCAACCTCCCCTGATAGAGGGGAAAGTCCCCATGGACTCTCATGCCAATGACTATTTATCACAGAACCATTTATCCAGCCATTAATTTATATATTTATATGTTTTATTTATGTATTCACCTGTTGAAAATAAAGACTTTTAAAAAAAAAAAAAAAAGACAAAAAGAAAAGAGGTGGTCATTATGCATGTACTTCACAGGCAAAGACAAGGTCTCTGCAGCCAGGCAGGGATGAGCCTCCCTCCTGCAGCCAATCCCACCGATGCCTCCTGCCCCAGGCAAAGGCTTCAGACAGCAGGCCACTCTCGGGGACCTCCAAGCCCACAGGCATCTCCCACTGATGCCAAACCCTCAGAGTACACTCACCCAGACAACATAGAATCATAGAATAGTTTGAGTTGGA
>NW_010534948.1:0-955 GCF_000687285.1 Phaethon lepturus | reverse complement strand
ATCGGGGTGTGCCGTGGTTTAGCTGCATTTTAAATACAGTTAAATACCAGAGCAGCCAAGGGGCTGAGGTGGGAAGGTCACCTCCCGGGGAGGCTGGAGCTCCACTGCCGGTGAGGAATGCCAAAGCGGTGCCGACACATGGGGAAGAGTCCTGAGCTTGCCCTGGCAGCGGGGACCAGCTCTCACCTCCTGGTCACCCGGCCGTGAGCAGCCCCAGCCCGGGGAGGGGGACACCAAGGTGGGGGGACAGCGCGTTCACAGGGTCTTTCATATTCTGGTGTCAGAGCTGACTGCATTGTTTCCAAGTGAACAGCGGATTTTTCCCTCCTCGTGTTCTCCCTCTGCCCCCTCAGAAGAAAAACCAAGCGGTTTTAGGCAGACGAAAACTAGTGAAATCAGGTAAAGTGCAGCAAGTGTCTTCACAGGGACGTTTCCTCCCAAATCATATAGATCTAAGTTACCGTTTTCTAAACAAAACTTGTCATGCGCAAAGGAGCAGCGAGGAGATTAGAGACGCCATGTGCAGGGAGCGGTGGCAGGAGCCCCCACCAACAAGGACAGAAAGGACGGGAGGGAGGGACTGGAACCCCTCCGGGGGACGTCGGGTACGTGCCACCAGTGCGGCAGCTCCGGCAGGGACTGGGACCCCTGCCCTGCGTGCCGGGAGAGCTGCCATCCTGCAGCGTCCCCGCTTCAAGGGGGGTCTGCCTGGCCCCCCATACCTCGTTCCCCCAGTACCTTGTACAGAACCAGGTCATGCTCCCCGTCACGCAGCGTGGTGCCGTCCGGTCGCATCAGCTTCACAAAGGCCATGGAGAAAATCCGCTCACTTTTGTCTTTGGCTGGCAGAGACAAGCATGGGGCGAGGTGAAGCCGGCTCAGGAGGGGCCTGAGGACGCGCCGTGCGGGCAGGGAAAGGGCAGCACAGCCAGGGGCTCCCGCCCCCCGGGCAGCC
>NW_010534947.1:0-3803 GCF_000687285.1 Phaethon lepturus | reverse complement strand
GAGGGCAGGGGTGCCACCCCTCCATCCCTCCCTCCATCCCCGTCCCTCCCCTCGACTGCTCCCGGGGGTTGGGCAGCGGCTTCAGTCACCAGCCAAGTGAACCCCAGGCCAGCGGGAGGAACGGGAGCTTGTCCTGGCCCCGAACTGCGGGGTGGTGGGACGGGGGAACACAGAAAGCCCTTTACCCACTGCTGTCCCCCTCCTCTCTCCGCCCGCTTCGCCCTAAGGGCAGCTGGAGCTACCCGCCCGCCACAGGGCCGCCAAGCTTTGCTTAAACGCATGGGAGCGCATCTGTCTAGGTGCACGGACCTCCATAAACAGCGTGCGTGTGGTGTATTTGTGTATCTATACTGACCCTGAGTTTTGTGTATTTGTGTTGGGCATGTACCATTTAAAGACAGAGAAACTATTCCTAGTGTATATGCAGGTTACCACATATATATATGTTTTGTATATATATCTCTATGTATGGATATATATATTAAAAATAGTGCTTCAGATTTAAAAGGCACTCCCTCTTCCTACCTCTTTTTCCTTCTCTTCCCCAGCCCCAAGGCTTTGATTCATCCTTTTGCTCACAAGCACTCGCTGGATTTGGCCCGGGTGGCTCCCGCATCCCCATGCGTTGCTCTCGCCGTCTGCTTGTCGCAAGTTCCCCGCTCATTTGTTTACCGAGTTTTCCAAAAGCTCACCGACACCTGACCCTGTTCTTTGAAGCAGTGAGCAGACCAGGAGCAGTCCCGGGAGCAGAGCAGCCACCTCCCTCCCTCAGACACCCCCGCTCCCCCACATACACACCCACGCACAAAGAGAGCTCGGGCTGGAAAGTGGCGAGGAAACAGCTTCCCCTCCAGCCGCTTCTTCTGCAGCACCTCGTTTGACAAATACCCTGGCGCTTGCCCTTGAATTGGGTTTCACATCCCTATTTAGCACTTGGACAATGATTTTAGATGATGTCACTTAAAGCCAAAGAAGAAAATTGATCTCGGATTTGCTTGGCCTCTAAAGCCTGGTTAAGCAGATTGCAAATAATAATAATAAAAAAGAGAGAGAGGGAGAGGGAGGGAGGGAGGTAGAGGGGAGAAAGGCAAGAAGGAGGGAGAGACACCTCCTCCCCTGGGCGGGGGAGGCGCGGGCGCCAATGAAAAGTAGCCGCTTACTGGTCGGGGGGGGAAACTTTTCCTGTTGACTGTTGGAAGCGAATTGAGCAATTATCTAGTTTACCTTCTCCTCTTGGAAGTTAACGATTGGCGAGATCTTGGCTGCGTTATTGACACAACACTTTCTATTGATAGAAATAAGTAGCGATTGTCCCGAGTCATTGGTGCGCCAAAGTAAACTGTGATGGGCTGGCAGGAGTCCACTGGGCTGCGAAGGCTGGTTCCGCCGGCGGAGGCTGTGGTGATGGTGGCGGCGGCGATGCTGGTCTCCCTCCTCGCAGATCAGTGACAAGGGGCAGAGGGAGTGAAAGAGAGCGAGAGAGGGGAGAGGAGGAAGAAAAAAAAAAAAAAAGAAAGAAAAGGGGGAAAAAAAAAGAGGCGTCTACCAAAGCGGCTCAAACCGGGCGAACAAATGCAATCCAGCCATGGACAATAGTGGCCACCACACGGCGACCAAAATCCTAGCGACTCCTCCGGCCAGAGAAAGCCTGTCTGCCAGGAGCAACATGATCAGCACGCCCAAGCCCCTCGCCTTCTCCATTGAGCGCATCATGGCGCGGACGCCAGAGCCCCGCTCCATCCCCGTCCCGCAGCTCCTCCACGGCTCCGTGGCCAAAGGCGACCCCAAGCACCCGCTGCACCTCAACTCCTCCATCCCCTGCATGATCCCCTTTGTCCCGGTGGCGTACGACCCCCTGCCCAAAGCGGCAGTGGCCGGAGCGGAACCCAGGAAGGCTCATTTAGACTCCTCTTCCTCGCCCTCCTTTAGCTGCGGCGATCTCTTGAACTGTGCCCTGAGCTTGAAAGGAGATTTCCCCCGCGATGCCCTGCCCTTGCAGCAGTACAAACTGGTAAGACCCCGAGTGGTCAATCACTCCTCCTTCCACGCCATGGGAGCCCTGTGCTATTTCAACCGAGGCGACAGCCCTTGTCACCCGTCCTCCAGTGTCAACATCCACCCGGTGGCTTCTTATTTCCTCAGCTCTCCCCTGCACCCGCAGCCCAAGGCTTACCTGGCGGAGCGCAACAAGCTGGTGCTGCCGGCCGCGGACAAGTACCCGGCGGGGGTGGCCTTCAAGGACTTGTCGCAGGCTCAGCTCCAGCATTACATGAAAGAGAGTGCTCAGATCCTCTCGGAAAAAATCGCCTACAAGACCCTGGAGTACAGCCGCGGCTCCCCGAGCAGCAAGCCCAAAGTTTTCACCTGCGAAGTTTGTGGAAAGGCAAGTAGAGCCGCAGCCCGCCGCCCTACCCCCTGCTTCCCCAGCCTCCTACCCTCGTCCCTCTGTCCGCCGGGTTGTCGGTCGGTCGCTTGCTTGCTTGATTTTTAAAAACGACGGCTTCCCCTCGGCGCTCTCGCCTTCTAATCGCAATTATTTTTTTTATTATTTTTGTCTGATTTCACTCTTAAGGTATTTAACGCACATTATAACTTAACTCGCCATATGCCGGTGCACACGGGAGCCAGACCCTTTGTTTGCAAAGTTTGCGGGAAGGGCTTCAGGCAGGCGAGCACGCTCTGCCGGCACAAGATCATCCATACCCAGGTGAGCCTCCATCCCTCCATCTCTCCCTCCATCCCTCCATCCCGCCCCGAGATCCTTCCGCTCACGCTTTTTGGGGACCCCGGCTCCGCCGGGCCGCTCCGAGGCAGCGGCGGGGAGATTTCATTTCCCCCCCCGTCATAGGCAAACCCCGCAAAGCACCGCACAAACCCCTACAAAACCAACGACCAGCCGACAAGCCGTTGTTTCGGCGTTTGTTTCCCTCCAGGAAAAGCCACACAAGTGCAACCAGTGCGGCAAAGCCTTTAACCGGAGCTCGACCCTGAACACGCACACGCGAATACACGCCGGCTACAAACCTTTTGTCTGTGAATTTTGTGGCAAAGGATTTCACCAGAAAGGTACCAGTCTCCGGCGCCCTCTCCCTTTCCCTCCCACCCCCCAGGCAAGGTCCAGCGTCGGGATAACTTGCGACGGGGAGGGGGGTGCGAGAGAGTTGATTTCGGTTTTAATTTTTATCCTTAGAGATTTAGGTTAATTTTGAGGATCGCTAGCCCCCACACATTCCCTACGGCACGGACCACGGACTGGGGCAGGACTCGCGTTTTCGGGGGAGCCTCTGCGCGGGCAGCGCCCGTTTTCCGCGCCCTGCAAGGCGCAGCTGCCCGTGCAGGTCGCAAACGAGTTCGCCGCTTTTTTTCCCCTCCGAGTGCAGGAGTTTGGTCAGTTTTCCTCCCCGTCTGGCTGGGAAGGCTAAAGCCAGGGTTTTTTTTTCCTGCAATTGATGTGATTTTGGTTTATTCGATAATTCCCTCGTCGTCTGTCAAAGGAGCAGCGGCGGGGAGGATGGGGAAAAGGCGGGTGTTTTGGTAAGAGACCGGCCGTTATTTTCGGCTGAAGCCGGGCACTGGGACGGGACAGGTTTTGCGGATTATTCCCCCCTCCCTCCCTTTTTTTTTTCCGTCTCTTTGCAGCGTCCAGTTCTCAGCCCCGGGTCCCTTTGCCCTTCTTGTCTCGTTCCCAGGCAATTACAAAAACCACAAGCTGACTCACAGCGGGGAGAAGCAGTTCAAGTGCAATATCTGCAACAAGGCTTTCCACCAGGTGTACAACCTGACCTTCCACATGCACACCCACA
>NW_010534946.1:15685-22930 GCF_000687285.1 Phaethon lepturus | reverse complement strand
GGATCCCATATGGGGCACTGTCCTCAGGGTGGGGTACTGCCCCAGTATAGGGCACGACCTCACTATAGGGAATGGGCCCCAGTATGGGGCATATAGACCCAGTTGTAGGGGACAGGTCCTAACATGTGGCTGAGCCCCACACTGGAGTACAGCCCCAGCATGGGGTACAGCCCCCAATATGACAAACAGCCCTGCTATAGGGCCCAGCTGGCACTAGGGCCTGGTGGGGCATTCTCTGGGGAGGGGAACTGGGTCTGGGGGGTCCCCACAGCATCGGTGCAGCCGTGGTACCGGTGGGCGAAGCCTCGCAGCCTATTCCACCCCACCCCATCCCACGGGAGCAGAAGGGAGTTGGGGCCCAGGATTTTATAGACATTGAAGCCTTTTTGGGGACACCAGCCCCGAGCAAAGCTGCCGCCACTGCCGCTGCCTCACAGGGGAGGTCAACAGGACAGAACTCTAGGCTGGTGGGACAGGAGCGGAGTGGGCACACAGCCCCAGGGCCACCTCCAAAAGCCTTTGGTTTCTTCAAAGTCTTGGACTAACTCCAATCAGACATTTGGCCATAAAAGTTCTCTCCCTGTGCTCACTCAGCAAAAGAGGTCACAGCCGGGAGAATCATTTATTTCTCTTGATGGCACAAGACCCATCCCTGTTTGAGCCATTCAGGGTAACATTGGAGGGAGGAAGCACCCCTGTACAATCCCACTGCTCTCATTTGCTTCATGGCACGGGACAGATGCACGCAAAAATATTTTCAGGCAATGCGCATCTTGGTTTTGGGGGGAGAATCAGGTCTTCAGCCACCAGTATCACCCAGAATACCCGTTTCAGCATTTCCAGCCACTTGAATTAATTCTCTCCCAGTTACAGGGAAATGCTCTCCCCCCAGCATTTGTCTAAAGTACTTTTTTTTCCCCCCACAGGTGTTTACTTCTGGAAGAAAATGCTGTGATTTTAGAAACTTAGGAAAATAAAATGAGCTACTCTGCACATAAAGCTCAGATTTTGCGATCCTGTCCCCATCCTGCGACATGGCGCTCCTCCTCCTGGCTCAGGAGGGCAGCGAGGGGCCATGACCTGTGTCCTGCCACTGGAGAGAACAGAATTGCCCCGAAGTACCCAACAGCAGAGCCATCCTTCCCTTTTTTCTTTTTTTTTTTGCACCATCCCACCACCCCGCGCTGCAGAAAGAGGCGATTTCAAGCACTTTGAGAGCACACAAGTTGTTCAGACATTTGGCTTGAGAATTTAACCCATCCACTGGAGCGGGAGAGGGGAAAGCAAATCGTTTTGATTTTATTTCAAGGCGGTGGACACACGGTGTGCCAGATGTGGTCTACAGAGACCTGTACAGCTCATGCTATGGAACTGGCTCAGCACCAGCAAGTTAGCGAGAAAAACTGGGGAAAAGCTGTTGGGAAAGCATCTAGCTACGAACCCTGCCCTCCTCCCATGGGCACGAGTTACTTAGGGCTAATATGCAAGCAGACAACACAAAATGAACCACTCTCGATCATGCACAGGAGAAGGAGCTGCGCAGATCAAACCTTCCTGCCGTGAAACATTGGCGTTCAGGGCCTGGGAAACTGAAGAGCAACAGAAACACATCAAGAACCAGACAAAGAAAAAAAGCCAGATCCCTTGCAGTGTCCCGCCCAATACACCCCCAGGTAAAGAGCCCCCACCCCAATGCCAGGGATCCTGAACCTTTTGGGGAGCTCCTTGGGGCAGGGGGCTGAGCTTGGCTGCACAACGCCTTGTGTCCACAGTTTGGGCATATCCCTGATGAACCTTGGCCTGTCCTCCTGCTGAGCCCCAACTCTTGCACCCGGAGTGCAGAGGAGATGAAAGACTCATCGCTCCTGAGTGCCAAGGACCTGCCCTAGCAGGAGCTGGAGCAGGAGCTTAAAGCTGTGCCTCGTGCTCAGATTTTGAGGGCTTGGAGGAAGAATGTGAGCAAAAGGCATTTCATCCTCGTGCTCAACACATCACTGGCACAGCAGCGAGCAGCTGCTGGTGAAAGTGAGACACTGATGGCTGGGCAGGGGGTACCTGGCACAAGGCTTTGGAGATAAGGAAGACATCGAGATTAGCAGATGTTGTATTTAGCAGCTGTGATGAAAACAGCTCTTTTAGGATTAAATATCTGCTACGGAGCGGAACTGGGGTATGAAGCACAATATGGTAATTTGGAGCAATAAATTCAGCTATGTTCTAAATAGAGTGATTCAACTCACCTCTGCTGTCAAACAGCCCGTTTACTCCAGGGATAACGGTCTCCTTCCGGGCAATAAACCAGAGAAGGCAGAAGCCAGTACTGCTAAGGAGAGGGCCAGGAAAAAGATGACCCCAGCACTCGGGAGATGCAACTTTCTCCCCACCACCCATACCTCTGCTTCTCCATTCCCTTCATTAGAAAATTAAAATAACGGCAACACCTTTGGTAAACACTTAGCAGGCATCTGTAAGAGTACAAGCCACAGCATGCCACTCATGCTGGTCCCCAGCACAAAGGATAAGCTTCATCCGTAAATGTGCTGTTCTTCTAAGGAAAAAAACAACATGTGGTGGGAGACTTTGGAGGAAAATAGAGATTTCGCCATTTCCCTGTGCCAGATAACTCCGGTTACCTAGGAACAAACACACTTCTCTAATGCGGCCAGTTCTTCTCATCAAGCACAGGATAAGCATTTATTGTCTTGTGATCAGGAGGAAAACACAAACAAAAACCAGAGCTCCACAAGTGACATGAAACATCACACACAGACACGCCACGTGATGCCGAACAAAACCAGGAGCCAGGTCCAGGTTAATGGTGTTAAGAAGTCTTAGAAATCTAATGTAAACATTTAAAAACATACAGAGTCATCCAAAAAATAAGCCACGGTAGTTCAGGCAGTGTGTTGAGTCAACTTTCTGGAATTACGGTTTCTGGCATCCAAGAGTATGGAGTGGGGGGATGAGAGATGGCAGATCCCATCCAGAGAGCTTCATTTAAGCTCTGCAGAGATCTCAGGCAGTGACTGCTAATGGGGCACGACTTTGCTGTCCAGCTCCAACCCATCTAGGTGGGCAGGCTCCTAAGTATCCCTTCTTGCATCAAGCATTTTCAATGTGACTGAAGGTTGGGGCTTCAAAACAGCCCCCGAGATTATCCAAGGGGGGGAAAAAAAAAAAAAGAGAGAAGCAGGACATGGAGTCCCTAGAAATGCTTCTCCTCTTGGTTCCTTTGAAATCTCCAACCTGACACACTAAAAAAAGACAGACACTAATCGCTTTTGAAAAATTTTGGCAAGAGGCTAAGGATGGCAAGGGGCAGGGCTGGAGAGAGCGTGGTACATGGGTGCACCATGTTCTGGCTTCCAAGTATGGCCAACCTCGCATTTGGCCCCATTAACCTCCCCTCACTCACCCACAGTGCAATCGTATTTCCAGGGAGTTAAAATCAACAGGCAGTTCTTTTATCACTTTGATCACACTTATCGCTTTGATGGCAAGCGACAAAGAACACTTAAAATTACACTTGACACAAGACAAAGGCACCTAAAAGCTTGACAGTGCGACTGGGTCGTGTTCTGTTAAGAAGGCTTCAAGCGTTCGTACTTACAAGCACATTGCACACTCGCAAGAAAAAACAAAACCCCTTGTGTTCAGAGCACGTTAAATATCCCAGACCCAGCAAAAGGCTGGTTCTGCAGCAGGGCGCCAGTGTTGCTTGTAAACAGAAATTCAGGGAGGCTCTACCCTCTGATTCATGTTTGCTTTTGCTTTGGCCCTAGTAACAAAGGTGTCATGCAAGCTGTACTTCACTTCGTATTTACAGTATGACACAGAAAAAGTTAATAGAGCAAATGGGAAGTTCTGCAGGGGCTATGGGGAAGGAAAAGTTCTCCTTTGTGAACTATTATTTTATTAGTTAAGGCACATGTAGAGACAGTTTTCAAAAGATCACTTGCAAATCAATTCCACCTAGCTAGGACAACCTCCCTGTCTCTTTCCAGGAGCCAATTTTGTTTTCCAGTTACTCAATATGAATTTGGAGTGACTCCACTTACACCATAACATCTCTGTCATACCACCCACCAGCCTGCCAAGCCCAGCAGGCTCTGGGTCTGACCCACGGAGCGCCCAACAGCTCCCATGTCTCCGCAATGGAGCACTCTGTCCTTCGCAGGATCATCGGCTGAAATGTTCAGAGCCAAAGACCTTGAACACGCACTCCCTATAAAAATATTGGGAACTGACCTCCCAGTTTGGACAGGTTTAAAAAAATTCACAGCAGGCTGTTGAGGGAGAAGAAGAAACTGCAGCTTTTGCCGCTTGGATCGCTGTAGGACACAGGGGAACTGGATGGCTCAGGCTACAGGAGTCCTGATGTGCATGCACAGAATGGAGATGAACGTCAAGATGGATGCTAGCTCTCAGGGAAAACAATCCCTCCCAACAGCTTTATCCTCTCTTTAGCTGATTCTTGGAGAAAGGCAAGAATCTCTCTCTCCCTGCTTGTATATGGAAGGAAAGTGCTGCTGGCTACACAGGTGCAGACCAGGTCTGCACAGTTAACAGCAGTTACAAGGACCAACAAGCCTTCCTTGGTCTACCAGACCCCACTGCATAATGTCTGGATTTCAACTACATCGGTAGAAGGCAGAATGAAAACTGTTCATTGTAACAGAATGCTCCCAAACCACACTGGGGCCCCAGCACTGAGACCAACAGTTACCTTGCATCCAGCTACTGGCTGGAGCCCACAAAAAAGGGTGTCTCACCAGGCAAGGTGTGTCTAGGAGGGCATTTCTTGGGTCAGCACAGAACCTGGATGTCATATAAGTACAAGTTAGATGGCGCAGAGATCTCGTACTGCCCACCTGTAACAGGGTGAACATCGCCCAGCTAGCCCAGGTCCAAAGCCCAGTGTCAGCAAGCTTTTCAATAGTTTCCAGTGGGGTTTGAATCGGGCTTTTAGCAAGCAACCATCAACCAAATGATATGAATCTGCACCTTTGAAGCACACAGATCCGGCAAAACCTTTTGGCAGCAGGGAAAGCAAGACTTCTAGCGTAACAATAGTCCTAGCCAGGCAAATGAGGACTCTTGTAGACTTCACATCTGAACAACACTCACCCACAGCAAGAACCATTATCTAAAGGATTCTTTACCAGAGAGCACAAGCAAATGAAGTTGTAGATTTTACAAATACCTTCGATATCACTAGTACCAAATAATTGAGGTGTTGCATTTCCCTTAGAGTGAAAAATTCCATATTATTCATCCAGGAGAGTAAACACCAGTTGCTACTAATGCTCTGATTGCGTTTGTTACAGATGACTTGGCGGTGTGCTGTGCATGTGATGAAAACTAAGCAGGGAGGCAGAGGAAGGGGCAATCATGGTGCTGTTCGCTGTTGTCGGGAGGTCAAGCCTTTTTCACACATGGTCATGAGAGGATTCCCTCAAGCAAGGGCAGTGAACAGTTGGTTCCTCAGTCTGCAACGAGGCAAATACTGGTAACGCAACACAAACAAAAAGCTTTCTGATAAGGCTGTGCAGAGTTCCAGAGGTGGCAAGGGCTGACAGCACATATATTCTGCAGTGATGAGGAGACAAAAGCCAAAAAAGTCCCCAAGATGACTGGGGTGCTTGGGGAGGAATGCAAATGATCTTTTCAAATAACAATAATAAAAAGACCAAAAAGAAGAGAATCCAGGCAGTTTGCAGCTGCTGCTGCTTAAGGCCATTGGTTTCCCGGGGGATAGTTGGGTACTGTGGGATACTCTGGTAGGCTGTTCCCAGAAAAATTGCTGTACTGGGCCTCCCTGCTGGGGGGGTTCCTCCATGTGCCGCTGTTCCACTCGTCCTGAGCTTTCTGAAAGCTTCCACCAGCCCCTCGATAGATTTTATGTACCTAATGAGTGAAAGAGAGATCAAGCGGAAAGTCAGCAACAGATGCCCACACCTCTTCCTTGGAAAAGCTATAATCACTTTGATACTGTATCATCTATTTGTTTCTCTCTCTGTAAAGAGCCATATTTCCGAGGAACAAAAGCACAAAAAATACAGTAATACAGTGAACAAAGGTGCAAATAGATAATATCAATCCAAGACTTGGAAGCTGTTTCAGTCGCATGCCTGGGATTGAGGTTGGGGATCCCACACAGCAAGGCAGCCAACCCAGGCCAGTGGGCTGAAACCTCTCTAAAACTGACACTGCTGCTTCAGCAGGGCTTCTGTCTTCTCTCCTCCTCTGCCATCAGTCTACTGAAGCTTTCCAGGCAGTCCTACCTCCAAATCCTTCTTTCTGCAGAGAACTGAGGACCACTTCTCATACTGCCACCCAGTCCCCACTGCAGGCCATCTCAAGATGCTTCATTTTTCCCATCAGTGACCATCCCAATGAGCAATGAAGCTTGCTTTGAGTGACGTAAAGGAACATTGCCAAATGAAATGGTGACAACATCCAGCCCCAGCTGTCTTGTGTTATCTGGATCTGTCCTCTAGATACTGTGAGAGATACCAACCGACTATGCCATAAAACCTTTAAAAGCAGTAATGGCTTACAGTGGCTGCTAAGCTGCCTATTCACATTATTGCGATCCAAAGTGCGGATACTCCAAGTCAGAGAGACATCTGAGGCACCTACCCTTAAAATGCAGATGAGCATTGCGACCGCTGACATTGTAAACATAATGGCAGGAAACAGCATGAACACAGCAGCTGCAACATTGGTGCTAAAGAAAGTAATGGCTGCCAACCATCCGCTGGAAGAAACAGAAAGAAAAAAACAATATCATTATAGCTCTCCTTTTTAAGTGCCCTTATTATTGGAAAAAACTGTTTACTCATACCCAGAAATTACAAGGCATCTTTACAGCTCTTGAAAATGAAAAGAACAATGGAAAAAATGGACAGAATTAAATGCAGCTCAGGCAGGTATTTCCCCAAGATCTCAAATCTCGCTTGCCAGCATTCCTTGCTAATCCAGTCTCAGACCTTTAGGGGACAGCCAGCTGCACAGGCTTGGAGAAGAGAAGAGAAGATTTATTCCCAAGGTGCTTTTTGTTGTGCAGAGGTTGTGCGTCCAGAGACCAGACCTAGGAACAGGGAACATGAGGGTCCTATGATTTCCAGTGCATCTCCGTTCCTTTGATGGCAATAACCAGGTAGGGCAACTGGAGAGCATCAGCAGTTAAGAAAACAAAATGCTATATGGGGTGCTAAGACTTTCTAATATTTGTAGTTTCAG
>NW_010534946.1:5385-15654 GCF_000687285.1 Phaethon lepturus | reverse complement strand
GGAATTGCTCTCAAGTCTCTAGAGACAGAAAGTTAAAATGCTAAACAATTATAACATAACCAGGGACAGACACTGAAATGCTCCCATTTATTTTAGGGCAATTCTCTCAATACTTGCTCTAGAGGCCAACAGTGAGTCATCACGCACTGCTCACCATGTGCTGCGAATAATTTGAGGGCAATGCTAAGACAGGATCAGATGAATCTTGAAACTGGCTGGTTAAATGGTAAAAAGAAATGGATATTGTAGGAAGGTGCTAAAAAGAACAAGCAGGTGAAGATAACCGACTTTTGCCAATGCAGCAATGAGAACAGAACTGTGTACTCCAAGAGCAGATATAATTATGCAGAGGAAAACAGAAAGCTTCTTCCACTCCATCCCATACAGCCTCCCACCACTTTCTCAAAAGTTCATGGAAACAGCCCATAGCCTGAAATTCTCAGGCACAGCAGCCGAGTGCTCTTACAGCTGTAAGACTGTAAGAGCATCCTGCTTACCAAGCTCCCCATCCGGAGAAACCAATTGCCTGCAGGATCGCGAGAATAAACTGTGCCCCAAAGATGAAGAAAAAGGCCATAAAATTAAACGAGCTGTCAGACCTGTGAAGGAAGAAAGGAAGTTAGAGGGAGACTGGCACCTCGCATCGCTTCACACCAATGTTTGACCCCATCACGTACAAACCCTTAAATGTGGTACCTCAGAAGAGATCCCTCTACAGCTGTGTACTGAAGGCTACTCCTCTTTTCCTGGCCTTTCCCTGGCAGTGAAAGCACGCACACCCATGAATCATCAGCGCCTAATCTCTTGCAATGAGCCTGGCTCCTGCAATTGCTCTACCAAAGTAATTGCATATATGATGACACATGACGACAGGCAGCCTCCTGCAGAACAGAGTGTGCTTGAATCACTTCTCTGACCAAACATCTGGAGACAGCACAGCCTGACACCTGTGCAGCTCAGCCACTGGCAAGTAGGCACAAGGAGGCCTGAACACTGGCAGGCATGAGAATTCCAGCTGGGGATGTCTCAGTGACTGCTCATCATCATGCTTGCATGCCAACAGTTAATAATCCAGCACTGGGACATAATAGGAGGAAAACCAGCCACAAAGAGAAGTGGGTGGTACCCTGTCTGGGGAAGAGCAGATGCATGTGTTCGCATCTTTGCGGGCTCCACACCTCCAAGACGTACAGGTTGAGAGGGTCCTGAATATGTGAGGTCCTTTAATTTACGCATGTGTAACAGGCAGCATGAATATGATCCCAAACAAAAAGGTATTCACGGTCTCTCAGTCATGGGTGCACTGGGGCACAGCAGTGTCTTGCCTGACTTTTGGCTCTGCCACAGAGCTGCTGAACATCTTCATCCCATTAAACCAGCTATGTCAATGAGCCAGCCTTTCACTGTAAGCCCAGACACATCAAAAACTCCCCAAACTATCATCTTTAATGATATAAATGATTCTCATTCTCTCAGGAACTCAAAGGGCCCATGATTTACAGAACAGATGTACAAAAAACACTTCAGTTACTTATGAGGCTTCTTGGTGCAAGGAGGAGTTTACAAAAGAGCTCTGGTCATTTCCAGCTCCTGCTCAAACCCTGAAAGTATTTTAATAATTCTTATTATTATTTTAATGTTTATTAGTATTATAATTCTAGCCCTGAATGCCTAAAGAGGAGACGAGGGAGGCAGGACCCCAGGCTCTGGTGAGGTCAATGCCGTGGACCCTGGCTGGTCTGAGACAAGTGGAAAAGCCTCCAGCCAGACCCCTGCTGCTCTGAGCCACGTGTGTTGGTATGGTTACCCTCCATTTTCCAAAGGCGGCCACAGAGATGCTATGAAGGAAATTTTCCATGCCCAAGTATCTTCATGAGCCCACCCTTCAAATATCACCTTAGAGTACAGCAATGTGAAAGAAATACTTTAAACATGGACTGTTCACAGTAGTGCCTATCACAATCCAATTAACAAGGATTAGGCTCGAGGCTGAGCCTTCAAACAGACTCTTGCAACTATGACCTGGAAGGGCTGGAGGAGTCTTCATTTGAAAGGATCTGTGGGAATTAGCGAGGATACACAGAAAAGGTGATTTCTGATCCAGCTTTCTGGTGCAGATTTGCAACAGCTTTGCCCTAGCACCAAAGCTCTGCAGCTAATTTAATTTTGGATGCAGATGGATGACAAAGGTTTTACGAAAGCATCCTTGCAGTACATGATGCCAATATTGAAGGGTTGCCTCTTCCCAGAAAAAGCATAGCAAGTGGGACGGACCTCGCTTTCTTGAATCACGACTAGCTGTGATCCCACAAGACACAGTGCTGCCCCACTGCAGTGTTTTTCAAGCCTCTTCTACAACTGATGTCAAAGTCAATGATCTCTGGGCTTGCCAGCCTGTCCCTAGGGCTTATTCTTTTTTTAACTGTAGAAGTCTTTACATAGAGTAACCTCAGGGACCTTTCAGTATTCAGTTGCACAAACAACATTAAAGAAATAATTAGAAACGCTCCTTGTGAAGCCCAGAGGAGGTCAACGGGGAGGAGTAATTTTTCCCAGACTTCAGAATGGAAACTGCTCTTTGCACAGAGCTCTAGCTGGCACTCGGGCTTCTGAGCTAGGGATGGGGACAAAACCCCAGTCCCAGAGGGCAAGAGGTCAGAGCTGGTTATTTTCATGTCTTAAAACTTTCAGAAGAATCCAACCCAGTGGCCTTCCATTTGCATCAGAAATAACCCTCCTCTTGTACTTCATGATGTAGCCACTGATGTTTTAAGCACCACCAGTGCACTAACTGCCCAGTGCTGGAAGAGCATTAAACAACTAATTTAGCATGTCCTAAATAGATAGGACCCCACCTGCCAACTCCCATTTCCATCAGCTACTTTTGCTGTTATCTAAACCAACTCATCACAGAATCTGGTGAATAATCCAAATCTAGAGTATTTTGGTAACGGAAGCCAGAAAGAGCTTCACCTTCAGAGTCCAGATCCCTGACTAGTGTGTGGGGTTTGCTGGTGGCCTGCAGTGTGACCCTGGGTGGGTCCCCCCGCTCCTCTGTGCCTCCTCTCCCTCCATCAGGCTGGAAACTGCTGGGGACATTATGCATTAATGTCTGAATAATGTGTCGTGATCCACAGCAAGCATAAGCAAATGCAAATGATTATTAATTAAAGTGAAAGTGTAGGATGGCTTTAAATATTTGTGGAGTTTCAGAAGGACTCGCCTCAGGGAACTGCTTTTATCTAAAAAGCAAAGGCGCCAAGCTCTCAAGTATCTAGAGACAAAAAACAGATGAGTTCTCAAAAACTAATAACTTAATAGTCTTCCACCAAAATAAGCCTCAATGAAGCTTTACCAAATTAGTATCTATCTTAATGTTATACTGATATGAGGGTGCTGCTGAGCCTGAGATATTTAAGTAAAATATGAATTTCATCCTCATAGAAGTGGCAAACTACTCGCTGCTGCTCATCTCCAATCCTAGGGGGGTGACCCTCAGTCCTACATCTAGTATTTAAAAGTAGCCACGTTCTTCTTTGTTTCAAAGTAAACAAGACATTCAGACATCAAGTCCTTTATCTTGATCCCAGGCAGTCAGATCTCCGTAGGGGCACTCCCCACTAACAACATCTCTCTCCCAGAGGAAACCGAAACAAAACCTCATGGGCTTCTACTTACCGAAAAGCTTTGTACGCAGGCCGGAACCAGCAGATGTAGCCACAGGGACTGAAGAGGATGAGCCACAGGATGGCCAAACCAAAATTGACCCCATAGCCTCCTCCGATCCACCACGCCAGGCATGCAATTATATTCACTACTAGCGTGATGCAGTAAACTGTGAAGAGGGCAGAGGAAAGAACATGAGGTTGTGCAGTTTCATAACTTCATGCAAAAAAAGAAACAAACACCAGGTATTATAATAGGGAGGGGCCACAGTGCAGTGGGAAACAAGCCCAATAATGCAGCCGCTTCAAGCAAGTCGCAGGTTCCTGCATGACCCCAGGAGCCGGCAGCACGGACGTATCCGTCTCCAGAATGACTGCTGCGGCAGAGGGATGAGGAAACTCTTTTGGGACCTGCCAAAGGATGGAGAGCTGGGTAGCAACCGGTGTGACCAATACAAGACTCAGGCCAGTATTATTATGAATGATGAGCAAGGTTCAATGCCCATCTGTAGCAAAACCCCTTTATGAGAGGTGAGGGGTGTAAAACACTGCCCTGCACCCAGTCTCAGTACAACTTTGGTCTCCGTGCTTACCAAGGCTGCCTCAGAAGGGAGCCTACCAGCACAGCGCCTTGCGGCTCACTCTCTGCTTCCCTGGGCTCTGAGGAAAGCCTGGAAGTTGGCTTCAGGGCTTGTAAGTGCTGCCTTGAGCAAGGGGATAGGCAAACTCCAATCAGGCTGTGAACATGGGACCTCAGGGGTGGCTTAAAGGCCCTTTCACATCCCTGTTCCTGCCACTTCGATAAAAAGGAACAGTTAACAAAGGCCCCCAGAGTGCACCAGTGCTGCGCTAAGTAGACGTGCACGAAGTGACACTGCTCCCCACTTTCCCTGAAGCTGAATGTCACTGCAAAGGGGGGCTGCACACTTCCTAGCTTTTGCAGGCTGAGCTCAGTCCCCATGCCAGGGGCTCCCCGCTTTCCTCCATGTGCTCCCCTCAATGCTCCAGGGACTCCCTGCACCTATCCTTGCATCCCCCCAGGCTCTGCCAGTCTTGAAGAGGCTTAACCCAATTACAAGCTCGTATTTTGGAAAACAGGTGGTAACTCTTAAAAAAACCTTAGCACAGATAAAGAGAAATGACAAGGTAGAGGGTCCAAATACAAGAGATGCTTCAGTACCAGCTGGTGATGAGCTCACAGTGACACTTTGGACCCTGGTCACATTTCTTTAGTCAAAATTAAATCCCTGCATTTCTCTTCACCTGTAGTAAGCAAAGATGCCCTGCCTGTTCCTTGCTCCACTACATGTGGTGGCTCTGCAGCACGCCTGCACATCACTGGCTTGGTCCTCTGATGCCCAGCACCAGTCTGGCCTCTCCCGACTCTTCTCTTTCCTCCTCTTGGCACAGACGCACCTGCCTTCACGCAGCCCGGGGGCTGCTAAACAACTACGAAGTTGTGTGGTCGTAAAATAGTAGTGACAACACAGTCGGGAGAATCTAGAATGGAAATTATCTGAACCCAGCTGCTGCTTCTGACACACAAATTACATGAGAGTTAAAATGAAACATTGCCTTACTATAAAGACAATTTCTTCTGAGTAGCTAACAACAAGGCTTTATACACAATGGTTTGGATGTATCTTAATATTGGTGGGAAGAAAGAATTTTACTTATTTAAATTTAATTTGTACAGTAATTAGCTGTACTTCAAGCTTTTATTTTCAGAACTCATTTATTCTCCAAAAATTGCTTAATTAAAAAAGCAACCCACCATGCCAAAAGCACCTATAACGTTTTAAGGAACTTCTGGTTCTCCCTGCGTGTCAGGGAGGAGTTTATTCTCCAGTAGTGGGAGCTCTGGTACAGGTTTCCCCAAATCACCACCCACCTTAATAAAATGTTCACATCCAATTAAAGTAATGAGCATTCCACCTTCTAGCAACGACTTTTGTGTTTGTTTTTAACAGCGGCCCTTTCTTGTTTACTGTCTTCCCTCCATATGTGTCTCTCTCTCCATCCCATCCAATCCCAAAAAGACCCCAAAAGAAAGCGTGCTGCAGACAGAAATTTAAAACTCCTGGTGAAAATGCCAGGTCTCCTCAGCCATGCATAGACAAGTTGCCCAAACGGCTGGCACCTTTCCAGCCTGCCATTAACTTAAATGAGGGGCGCTTTGTTTAGAAAGGGTTGCAGACAAAGGCAGCTTTACAGCATGCAACATTTAACCAGTTAGTCTGAAGGGACAAGCAGTTTCTTCAGGCAAGAAAATTACAGAGCTCATTTCAGCATCTCTAAATAACGAAAGAACAATGGAGTGATAGATTATGCTATTATTTATGCACACAAATCTCTCTCATACACACATCCTATGCATCTGGAATAAAAGACATGCCACCAAATGCATATCTGGCAGAAAACAAGCTTTCCTTCAGTGAGAAGGGTAAATAGGATGACAAGCATTTGGGGAAAAAAAGATAAGCAAGGCAAAAATATTTTTAATCTTCCAAAGCATTCACTGTGGTTCTCTAGGTCTGCCACACCATTTTTCACCCGATTTCATTCCTTGGAGAAGAATGGTCAATTTTCATTACTGGCTTTTGAACAGCTAAGCCAGACAACAGAAGCCCAGAGCCAGGAGGTCTGTTCGTACACAATATCAGCAAATCGCCAGCTGTGACCAAGAGGATCAGCGCCCTCCTCCAGCAGGACAGGGAGCGTTTTTGTGGGCTTTGGACAGCTAAAGAAGAGACAGCATATGGCTAGAAGACACTACTTTGATTGGGAAGGGAAATCTGTAGATGGCACAAACATTTTAGCCTTCCTGTAGCAAGCTGGGGACAGGTAGCAAGCAAACAAGCCACATTTATTTTCCTACCTAAAATTGTCCTATTCATCTTAGTTTAGGTGAATTGGGAATTACTTTAAGAGGGCTATTTTGGAGAGTAAAACATCACTTGACATTAATAAAGGTATCAAATGCCGTCTGCCTTTTTCCTCCTCAAATTTACTGATAGACTTTTCTAGCACTGATACTCCCTCCTTTCTTCAACAGCAGCTCTGCAGCAAAGATTCAAGGCATAGCAGCTTAAAATTTGGGCATAAAGTTATATTACAGTATTCTAAGATGAATCACTGTTTCTCATCAGCTAATTGCAGTCAAAACTTTAAAGCATGTAAGTCATTGAGACGTATGTTTTTTCACTAAACACATACGTTTTTCCAGCACAGGTTTCTTATTCAACTTACAGATCCATACGTGGTAGATTGTCTTCACCAGAGACTGATGATCGATGGGAATTTCATCAGCAAAATTCTGGTAGAAACATGGTTTCAGAGGAATAAACTTGGGGAGCGGTGGGAAGTTATTCACCTTTTCTACAAGGCAGAACACAGATATTAGCTGAATGCAGAAACACGGTCAAATGGCTCAGCAAGTGTAATATCCTCCACACCTTCCCAATACACACCCGTGGACCTGTAAGTCAAGGGGACTCACAAGAATCAAAAGAGAAAACCACCATGAGCTCTGGCCATTCAAGTTGCTCACTGCAGCACGTTCATCCTCACCCTGGACACCAAACATCTTGTTCTCCTTCCTCAGCAGTGGACACGACATTTAAACTAGCGCATGGAAGGCTTAGAGCGAGGAATAGAAATGAGCTAATAAGTGTAAAGTTGTGCAAAAGGTGCTGCAAGACAAAAAACTTAAAATAAGCTCCGGGATGAGGTTCCCCAGGAAGCGGGGAGAGGCAAGCAACATCTGGGGGAAATAGGCTGCACAGAGGTTTTTAGTTACAACCTCTCAGAAAACCAAAGCAGGAGGAAAAGCTGGCGATCTCCCAGACAAGCAGGCCTACCTTCAGACATAAGCTCTGAGTAGGTAGGCTTGCTGGCGCACAGATCCGGCCTTAGGACCTGTAGTAGGTATGTCCCTGTGACAGTAAGGAAGGGTGCCTTTGGAAAGCATCTCTCAAACTGGAATTTAGTACTCGGATGTCATCCAGTTGAGGGAAGGCACGTCAGACATAGGGATGATTTTGTTTACAAGACTCGCGAATGTACCCTTTTTTCTTTAAAAGTCAAGTTTTTCCCCTACTAAGCCCCAAGAAAAAAAAAAAGGAAAAAAGGAAAAAAAAGGAGAAAAGCTTTGCATTCAGATACGATAAATCAAATGCTGACAAAAGCGATACGGTGAAGAAAAGCTTACCTTGGGAAGAAATTATGTTTTAAAATCAAGTAATTAAATGCCTAAATCCTCTGCATTAAAGCTGCTGTCAGCTTCTAGACAGATGCACAGATTTGGCTGTGTATATGTGTGTGCCTGGATGTGCGTTTCTACATGTTTGGGAATGTTTGCTCTTGCCTTCCAGTGCAGATTAAAGTTTGATTCCAGGGCATTGTGACTAATTGTCTCTAGTCTACTTCAGCCTCAGTAAACAGAATTAAAAACAACCAGAGGAAGAGATGAGGAATGTCCTGGGAAAACCTCCAAATGGCACAGAAGACAACAGGAAATGTCTGAACAAGAACTGTCAGCACAAGAGTTCCCCTTCTCTTGCCATTATCTCTGTGTGAGAAGACATTTCGCAGGAGCAGCTTCTTAGCTTCATTTGAAGGTTGGCAGGGAAAAGTCTAAAGCTGTAAGCCATGCTTTAGGAAAGAAAAGGCTTTACTTCATGCAAAGGAGAGGCATATCTTCATGCAGAAAATATGGTGAGGATAACGCCCACTGTGAGTACATCAGAATTAAATATGGAATAATGTCTGAAGTCACCAGCTAAACTTGACTTTTCAGTAGACTTTCCCTTATAAAAACAAACAATAAGTCTGCCTCTCCTCACCCGTCTCCTCTAAATGCATTTACATTAATTCAGATGCCCTCTAAAGCTGGTGTTAGTGGTTAACACATACTAGTGACCCCATCGCATGTAGCGCTGATGGCCCACGGCTGCTTTTAAAGTCCATAGGAATTTGGACTTCTTAGCACTAATTTTTTGTTTGCTGTAAACACATAATGGACTTTCTCCTGGACAGTCTGTCTCAGCAGCCTACAAAAGGCCATAACGATGCTGGATCAAAGGAAAGGAAGGGGGCAGAGCTTTAAAAGCTAAAGAGGCAGCTCTCTAGGGAAGTCAATGAAACCTAGATTAACCAACCACAGTAAAAGCAGATTCTCTAACGTTTTTTTTTTTTTTGAGGCATGAGGAAAATTTTGTTCTGTCTTTCTTCAACAGCTGAAGCTGCAGCTATTACTTTGATTGCTGTCTTCCATTTTCTCTCTCCTACAGTACAGACCTGTCATGGGCAAGAGAGCTGCCGCCAGCCTTTAGTCCAGAAGTCCCCAAACGGTGGGGCCAAAACCAACTGGCCTGCTAGGCACCAGCCACTGCAGTTTGTCACTTTTCAAGCTCACAAAATGCTCCAAGTACTTCCACAATTGTTTGCTAGGTACACAAAGATCAGGATTACACCTCTTCTCTGTTGCTGCCCGGCTGCAAGCAGCCAGATGACCACTTTTTCCCACCTGGAGACCCTGTAGTTTTCAATTGCTCTGGGTTACTTCCAAGAATAGACAAAAGAAATCAAATGTCTGACTGCATAGCTTGGAGTGCTACAGCACTCCCATCAAGGCTAGGATCAACACATTAGATCAGCAAGCACAACTCGTGCTTTCAAAAACCAAACTATATTATCAGTAAACAGCAGCTGTATGCAAGTCCCTGACCTCTTATCTTAAAAAAGTTGTAGTGAAATTAGTAACAAAATTCCTCCCAAGTAAAATTAAGATCTATTAATATCAGTAGTACAGCTAGGAACACTGTGGAAAGCTGTTTAGCCTCTGTAAGGAATGAATTATTCTCATGTACTTTTTAGTGAATAAATTCCATCCTCATAAAACTTTCAAACATGTCACACTTGACCCTTTATTGCTAGAACAGTAACCTCAGCTGACAAATCTACAATGGATACAGTGTAAAAGTGAACGTGACCAAAGCAAGACAAGAGAAGTATCTGAAGAGCTTTAGCAATCACTAAGATCTCAAGACGGGACGCATATTGCATACCTGACGCGTTACAGACATCACAGCATACTGAAAAACATTCTCTGAAACTGTTCTTCTCCCTACGCTGCCATATTTTGTAGTTTTCTTACCTGCCATTTCTATTAGGAGTGTTCCCTGGTGAAGTTTCAGACAGATAGCAACAGATCTATTGAGAAAGAAAAATCAGGTCAGCACATGTCACTAACCAGCACCCAAAGAATCTCCTGGAATCGGGAGAATCTCTGGTACAGTGTTTGACAGACTGCAAGCCCAGGGTTCCCACTACAAACTACTCGTCTCCAATTGTCCAAAGTAGGCATGCTGGAATCTTACAGAAAGGATCACGATTTCTCCTTGTACATGTAAAGCTCCACCTGATAGCATCCCATTCAGCACAACCGCACTGTCAACCACTTTTAAGGCTTGTATTATTCAGCAGCAAACAAATGTGCTCTTAGCAGTACCTGGCAAAGGGTGAGGATGCACAGGCAGCCACTGCCAGAACATGTGTACCTTCCAGCTGCAGCCAGGCAACAAGCTGGGACAGGCAGCTGAGA
>NW_010534946.1:0-5354 GCF_000687285.1 Phaethon lepturus | reverse complement strand
TCGGAAGAGAAATCTGTACGAGCTCACCAGACTTAATGCTTCATTTAGGTGTTGAGATGATTTGTTGGCTCCTGGCTCTCTGTGGACCTTCCCAACTGCTGAAACAAACAGATAATCGCTCTTAACTGGAAAGTAAACTGCTGTTAAAAAAAAAAAAAATAAAAATCAGCTGGTACAGAAAAACTAACATTCCTCATTATTTTAATAATTCTGCACAACTGTTCTCATGCAGATTCATTCTTCCTGTTACCGCCATTGAACATGACTGTAATTCTGGAAGAATCAAATCCTGCAAAGTTTACTCGGCGTCAGCCGTGTTGCTGATTTTGGCAGAACTGATCACACAGATGAAAGCTGCAGAGAGGTCTGTGCTGAGTTTTGATTCTACTCCCTTTTTCATTAAGGATAAAAACACCCCGTGTTCCTACCTGCAAATCCCAGAATGGAAATGCAGAATACCACAAAATAACCCTCTAAACCAGCACTGCAGGGTCTCATGAGTTACCAAGAATGAAGGAAGTCTGGACTAAAAATTGCCCCTGCAAAAACACAACATCACATGCTGCTGCCAGCACTGACAGTGACCACAGCACCGAGGTCAGAATAGCTGTGCTGTATCCAGAGCCCTCGGGATTTACAGCAGCAGATTTCCCTTTTCTGCACCTCTGTGCTGTCCTCTCGTGCGCCCTGCATATGGTCTGGAGGTTGCAGAGTTTACACTGGCGCAACTGTTTTGTCGGGATTGCATTTACCTTCCTTTTCAATTGAGCTACTCTAGCACAGCCCTTAGTGGAGACAACACCACTCTGATAAGAAGTGAGACCTGTACAAGCAGCTTATTCCTCCTGTACATAGAGACGCAGTTATATACAAGCTTAACCATGTCTACATTGAGCAGAACGTATTATTTTGCCTGTGCCAGCCTAAAGAATGCAGAGTGTGGACAGCAAAGCTATGTCACTCGCGAGCTGCTCAGGCCTGGGACTCCCTGGTAAAAGGCTCGCACACAGGGGCCCCGTTGCAGTTGAAGGCTCTGGGCTTTCCCACAACACACACACACATTACCCGGTGTCTGACAAGCGCTTTATATCTTACGATTTAGAAATGGAAGCATTTGCTTTGCCTTTTTTTTAAAATGTGTGAATAGAATATAAAATATGCATACAGTTAAGAATACAATTAAAACTTCACCCCACCCACTTGCAGCTGCTCCCAGCTGAGGTCCGTAAATTTTGAGAGAAGAACAAATGACACATGAACACTAGTTATGCTAACGCACAAAGAGAAAAGAATCTTTCACCGAAAGATAAGCAAATGAGTAACATCCTTCTTCAGAAGAGGATTGTTTAGTTCATGTACTTCAGTGCCAGTATCTTACAGCTGCAGAGTGGTGGGAGGCATCAGTCTGTACACTGGAAAAGGGACCAGAAGGGAAGACCGCGGGACACATTCCTGGCTTGACGGGGGCATCGTGCCAAACAGTAGTTCTCCTGTGCCCTCCCTTCTCAAGGAGACAACTGTGGTGCAGTTGAGTGGCTTTAACTCAGATAAATAAATAAAAACCCAGAGAATGGAGAAAGTAGCCTTCTGGTGGTCCACACCCTTCTCATCTTACCCGGTTGTTCTCATTTACCTGCTCATTTCCTAATAAATCTCAGCCACCACTTAATGCTTTGAAGACAGAATACATTCTCATGTAAAGCAGCTACAACTGAAACTATCGAATATTTATCTCTTCAGCAATCTTTGCTTTTATGAGGTAACCTCACAGAAGTTCCTGGAACAACTGTCATTTCCTTACAGAAAGATGTGTTTTGCAACCGCAAAGCGGCATTGAGAATATTTCTTTCTGCAAAGACAAGAGCATACAATGAAGCTCTACACTGAATAATCAGTTCCTGAAGTGTGTTGACCTTCCACTGGTTCAGCTGTATCGAGACTCCAGCCCTACTCCCGGTGAAAGGAAAGGGAGCTTTTACCCACAGACATCTGCAGCAGCAAGGTCGAACCTTTCCCTGGCATGAACTCAGACTCCAGGATCCAACCCAATGATATTTTTGTTCTGTGCTCTGAGACATACTTGCACAGCAGTTACTGTTTTCATACCTACCCAAGTTCACCACTTAATTTGGGCAGGATTTCTGCAAGCTCTTAATTACAGGGTCTCAGGCTAGCAGGGCTCTGATGGACAGTCAGGGAAAAATATTGAGTCTAATAAGTGATGATGTTGCTCAGCTTGGATGGCCAGTGGCTAAAACTCCTTTAGGGGGAAAATTTCACTGTGCAGCCTAAACATCCTCAAGTCAAGCTCCAGCTGCAAGATCTGTGGCATAAGGAAATAGATTTGCAGCAAATACAAATAAATAGGTACATAAACAGGTATTACCCAACCACGCATGAATTTGTGCAATATAACACCACACGTAAGTTCTCTATTCACTGGCACATTTCAGTTTATTGGGAATAGATAAAAATCAACATCCTGCACTCCACTGCAGTGATTTCTTCATATATAATCCATTATTTCCTCCCAGCAGAGGGAGGAAAAAGCCACACACACACTAAGGAAACCACAGTGTGAAGTGAACTTCCTTTTTCCACTGTGCTCATCCATGGTCAATGAATAACTCCAAAGTTTCCAGTTCAACGCACGTGACTTACAAGAGCCCAGTGGAGACAGTCGGAGCTTTTCTTCCCCAATGTTTGAGACAAAAATGCCTTGTGTCATTTTAAGAGACAGCATTTTCCTTTTAAACCAAGACATGTATGCAAGTAGCACACTTTTTCTAGGCAGACCACAACATGATTAGTTTGAATGTGACTTTAGTGTGAAACACATTTCACTATCTCAGATTACAGAAAAAATTGTGAACGAATACCTGTGGCAATCTGCTTCAGGCACATTATATGACTGCATGTATGTTACTATTTTGACCCTTTGTTTGATATAAAATTTATTCTGCCTATATTACAGTAAATAGTTTTAAAAGTTTCAGTTACGACTCACTACTACTTTCTCCAAAAAGAGAGATGGGCAATAGGGGAAATAAATAAAGGACAGACAAGAAGAGGAGTGCTGACAGGGAGGTGGGAGAGCTGAACTCGTTCCTGCTTTGCCATAAACCCACCTGGTGACCTGGGGCAAGTCCCCCAAGGCCATATTCACAGGACACTGGCTCCTCTCATGCCATCTGCAGATGTCCCAGCCAAATCCAGAAGAACCCGACATCCTAAGCTTTCCATCCAGTAAAATTCATCAGTTTCTGAAGTCTTACTTATGGTATTTTCTGTACTGCTTTTATATTTTCACTCTGATATGACTGTAGCAAGGCTAAGAGCTTCTATGTAGATCTGTACTCAAGGGTTTAATCTAGAATACTTTGCCAGAAGCAAATCGAGGGGCAGGATCCGTACATAACAGCAACGGCAGAAGAACTTGCCAACACTCCCTCATACGACAATGATTTAATGCTTAAAGCACAAGTGGAATGAGAAGACCTGGCACAACACACACCTCCTGAAAGTGGTTCAAGCTTACCCCTCTGGTGAGGGTTATCACCAGAGACCAGGTTTGCAGAAGCCACTTTACGCTGCAAGCCAGCAGACCCCAGGCCTTTCAGAGGAGCAAATGGCCTCAAAGCAAGGGCACCCTGCAGGGTTCTGGGAGACATGGATTTGAAACTACCAGGCTAGGCAGGGCACGAACGCAGCCTCTAATGTACCCAAGACAAGTGAGTGCCTTGCTCATATGCCTCTCAGTTGCATTTAAAAAGAGTGGTGACCCTAGACTGGTTTTAAGAGAAAAGGCTGGTTTTGAGCCTCATTCAGATGCCCAACTCTTACCAGGAACTTCCCAAAGAGCTCAAGGCAGTAGAGGTCACTCTGCAAGGCACCAAAACGCTCAGCTCAGCTTTAGGAACCTAGACTTTGTATCACCGATATAATTTGCATTTTATAGTGTCTCCCCTCCCCGCCACATGCTGCCAACCCTCAAGGAGTGGGGCACTGCCCCTTCAGCGATACCAGCGCAATGTGCTGTGCTTTAATTAAGTGAGGTGACAAAAACAGCTAAAAATTAATTCCAAAAGCTGCCCAGCAATTCCAGGGACAATGGGGAAACTGTTTATGACAGCACTACTGCTGAGAAAATGCCCAGGGAACAACAAAGTTAGCAAGGGTTAACCTCCTCCCATGTCAGACTAACAGACAGCACCAAGTTACCAGAGCCTCTTGGGGATGCCTGGCTGTACAGGCAGCCCCCTCTGCTGACCCCCCTCCCCCTCATCTCCTACCCTGGCGCTGGTGAGAAAGCACAATCGGAAGCAATTCCCCTCAGGATTCTCCCAGCCTGTTTACACAGCCGTATCTACTGCCTCAGCAGACGGGCAGAAGCCTTAATTTAGGTACTACAGAACCTGCAGCAGACAAATACTGACTTTGGTATGACCACTTCCAGAAGTAAAGTTCTGCCGCTCAGGGGCAGAACCGCAAAAGGTTCAAGAGGAAGACAGAAAGCACAGAAACATGCAGGTTCAGGGCACAAGCCTATTCCACGCTTGCCACCTACTTGGACTGGCCTCACGTAGAAGACCTGGGCTGTAGACAGTAGCAACAACATTAGTTGGCCCAGAATAACACTAAAAAGCAGATAAATGAGTCTACCTGCAATCAATTACCTGCTTCATTTCTAAGCTACTGCTCTCCTCATCACAGGGTCTGATATGAGTTTCTTGAGCTAGTTAATACTCACAAAAAACCTAAGCCAGAGAAGGGGAGATAAAATCACAATGTCCATGTGCTGTCTCTATCAAGGGCAGTATATGAACGAGCTGTTACTCAAACAACAAACGTTGAAAAGCTTCATCCTCACTCCTCACAGGCCCTGGAGAATCACTTACGTAAACTTCCCCAGCCAGAGCTCTGCAGCCGGCCTGTGCTCACCCTGCCCCAAACGCACTGGCCTCATCCCCTTAGCCTGCCCCACGCCCCCCTTGGAGTGCCCGAGCACCAGCCCTGGCAGATGCATCCCAGCCGGCTGGCCCCACACGGCCAAGGCAGAAAGCTGCTGTGAGAGGCAAATTCCCGAGCACCCGTTGGGAAGAGGATGGAGAGCACAGCCAGGGTGCTCGCAGCCCTCGGGGGGACGGGAGCAGCCTGGATACACCTGCCATCGTGCTCCATGCGGGGCATGGGACCCCCTCACTGCTCTCCGTGGGGGCTGTCTCCAGCACCGCCCGCACACACTGCCCCCGATAGCTGCTCCCACCGGAGCTGACCCCAATCCCCCTCCCCCGCCAGGGCTGTCCCCGATTCCTCCCCACACACGCATCATCCCCCCAGACCTGTCCCCAATA
>NW_010534945.1:0-1488 GCF_000687285.1 Phaethon lepturus | reverse complement strand
TAACGACGTGTGAGTCAGCACCGCCGCTCTAAACTCTGTCCTGCGGAGCCTTAAATATAGAAACTCCTGCCCAGGATGGAAACAAGGATAGTCAGACTGTTGTGAATGAAGTGAAAACAAACTCAAGCTGAGACTTGGAAAGGGTGAACATTTTTACAGTGGGAATTTTTTTTTTCTTTTGAACAAAATTTTCATTTTTCCCTTTCGTCATCCCAGCTGATAGAAGGGAAAAACAAAAAAAATGCACAAGCAGGGTCCCCAAACTATGCCGTGTTCTCTCCTTTCTTTTTATATTTCAAAACTTTTCTTTCAATGAACACAATCTTTTCCACACACAGAACTGGCACACCGGGAAGACCACTAGGACTTGAAGAGGAGGCCTCAGAAAGCCCCCCCCCCAAAACCAGAGGGCAAAGGGGCTACAGGAGCAGGGAAATCAAGTGACAGGCATCCAGGGAGACGGAGCTTTCAGATAAACCTCTGCATCGCTCACACACATCCACTAATGGGGAAAAGCCTTGGGGTTACGCTGGTTGCTTTTTAACAGATAACCTGCAGATTATACAGATAAAAAGTACAGTAAAAAGTTCTGAGGCATCCTCACTTTGGGGGGGGTCACTACGGTGAAAGCAGTTCAGCCCCCCTCGGGCGCAGCCCCATGGTGCTGCACATACACGCAGGGGCCCTGCAGCTCACAGGTACACAGGTTTCTCATATCCATGAACTTCAAGGGGAGCCGAGCGCTAGATGCCTTTGGAAACCCGAGCAGCAGGTCCAGGTTTCCATCTTCTTCCCGTAGATGCAAAAATAAAGTGCTCAGACAGATTTGTAGCGGTAATGCCAAAAGGGCATCCGGCGCGGTGACAACACCGTTGCACGGTCACTCAGTAGGACTTGGGGGGATCCCGTGCAGCACGAGCTGCGACGGTCTGGAGCTGTGGAAACAGGGATGGCTTATAAAAGGGGGCTTCTAAGAAAGATGGGGACAGACTTTTTAGCAGGGCCTGTTTAAAACCCTGACAAGGGGTTTTAAACTGAAAGAAGGCAGATCTAGACTAAAGATAAGGAAGACATTTTTCCCAATGAGGGTGGTGAAACCCTGGCACAGGTTGCCCAGAGAGGTGGGAGATGTCCCATCCCTGGAAATTTTCAGTATCAGGTTGGACGGGGCTCTGAGAACCTGATCTGGTTGCAGATGTCCCTGCTCATGGCAGGGGGGGTGGACTATATGACCTTTAAGTGTCCCTTCCATCCCAAACTATCCTATGATTCTATGATCCAGGGGCTCACTCCTGCCAAGAGCTCTTCCACAAACACCACCTTACACAACACCCCATCACCCTGCGCACCTCCATTTCCTCCTCGCCCCAAAACCCCCGCACCTCAGAGCCTGTAAGGGATGCTACTTCCTACGTGTCCCTGCTGTGGCACCGAAGCAGGCAGCCAAGCGGAGCAGAGCACCAGCGGGGCCGCTCCCTGCCCTCCACC
>NW_010534944.1:10497-12750 GCF_000687285.1 Phaethon lepturus | reverse complement strand
CGCAGGTATTTAGCGGCTTTTTCCCCACTTTTGTCCTGGCCGGAGGGCGGGGTGTCCCCAGGGGACCTGCCGGGCACGGGGGCATCGCGCCGGCCTCTTTTTCCCCGGGAAAATGGGCGAAAACCAGCCCCGACGATCATTTGAGTTACACTTTGCTGTAACTGCCGTCTGCCCCTGGCCTGTCCCATGCCGTTTTGGAGAAAAAAAAATCATTAATTTCGCCTGAACGTCTCTGGGCTTAATGCTCTGGTAGTTTTAACCTGTAAGCAGTGGATGTAAAGCTTCATATCGTGGTTTGGCTACGAGGGTACCTGACCTGAGTGAGAGTGGGGAACCTGGGGGCACCTGGGTGTGCGTGGGGCTCTGCAGAGCTGCTGGCACCCCAACAGGGCCTCCAGCCGCACACACAGACCGAAGGGGGTAAGTTGGGGACGAGCCCAGTGTGCGGTTCCCCACAGCAGCCCTGCTGCTTTGGCCTCCTCCTTCAGCCTCCGAGTCTTGGGGCAAGTTTAATGCATTTTTCTGAGCTCTGTTTTTGCAGCTACAAACCTGGTATGGCTTTAGTCTTTCAGGGCTGCTTTAGGCATAGTTTTACTTTAAGTCTTTTGAGGTCCTCAGGCTGCTTTTAACAGCACATGAATTTCTTTAAAAAAAAAAAAAAGCATACCATAGAAGCTAAAAATAGGAGATAATAGTTTTTATCTAACCACAACTTTGTGCATTGCATAGAAAAAGCTTCCAACAGGACATAAGGATGAAGCGGTTCATGGCCATGTTAAACAGGAATAAAAACAAGGATCCCCCACCCACCAGGCTGCTGGATCTAGCAGGACAGCTTTGCCAGGACCTTCAGAGCTCATCTGCTAGTCTGGAGAAGCTGGTTGGGACCATGATGGGATGCAAACACAAGATGTATTTTCTCACTAACATCCACGTTGTCCGAGCTTGTGTGTTTGTTCATATCCGTAATGGGCAGCATGACACAGCCTGCAGACTCCTGGAGGTAGGGATGTGTTCTTTGTTTCTTCATGGAGACAAAAAGCAGTATTTAAAAAATAGTAGCTAAAGGTGTTAGTGCAGAGGTACCCAAACTGCAGAATGTGGAGCGTTTCCAGCTGGCATAGGGCAGTGGAAGGTGAGATGTGCGCATTGATTGACCTGAAACACAGGACAAAGCCTTTGCTACAGGCAGTTTACTATTGATCAGTCAAAAGGAGGAAGGTAATTGGGTGATCATGGGGTTAGTAGTCGTTTGTGAAAGCAGGATTTTTGTTCTCTAGTTTGCTGGTTCTTGGAGTTTTTCACAGACTTAGGGCTTAGGACATAAAAGTCTTGGGGAAGCCAAGTTTAGAGGGCTTGCCATGATGGGAAGATATGAGGAAGGCTGGATGGCAGCACTCAAGGTGAGGACTTTTGGCCTCTAGATTTGGTAATGTAGCCCTCTTCACCAGAGGAAGAGAATTCCTTCCTTCCTTTTAGGCAGGCAAGTCCCTGTGTACATTAGAGAGGGTACATAGCTATATACTTGGATAATGCTACTAGCTTTGTCAAACCAGTAGGAATCTCTGAGTAAGTTTCTCGTTGTTGAGGGTTTTCTCCTTTATGGGAAGCCTGACTGACTACCTGGAAAGGCTTTGCTCACGTACTATTCTGTTTTAGTATTGCAAGGCAGAAGAGAAGGAGGAGCTGGTGCAACTTTGGCACGAGATTCACTACCGGAGGTTTATGGAGAAACACCACATGGATTTTCTGACACCACTGCAGAAATTCCGTTGCAGGAAGAGGTACCGTAGCGTGGGAGAACCAAATTTTTTTTTCCTCTGCTGTAGTTAGCAGTTGCAGGAGGGTAGAGATGCAGAGGCTGTTTTTGCATCTCGAGATGGCTGCTGCTTGGAGCTAGGTTTTTCTTAGCATTTTGACCACTTGTGGCAATGTGAGAAAATTCCCATAAATGTGAATTAATCTTTCTGGGTCCTTTTTAATCCTGTTTTCTCCTGTGTACAGGAATCCTCCACCTATTTCGCTTTGTCCTGAAGGTTTGAAAAATCGAAACTATTCAGATGAAGTACGCCAGCAACTGCTCAGGTTTGCTGCAGAGGTGACAACAAATCCAACCAAGAAACAGCGGGTAGGGATATATGCTACTTCCAATCATGTCTCCTTGTCCCAGAAAAGCAGAACTCTGCGATGAGGGTCTCTTAACTGGTTTCATTCTAAATCCTTGTTTTCAGAAGCCCCAGTGTGGCTGGGATT